>NC_141993.1:87534529-87684529 GCF_049901715.1 Pseudonaja textilis
AAAGTGTTAAAGTGGCAGCAAAGGGCAGGGTGACAGGCTGGGTGTGGGGAGAGAGCCGGGGGCAAAAGCCTACAGCACCCGGTATTCCCAGGCGGTCTCCCATCCAAGTACTAACCAGGCCTGACCCTGCTTAGCTTCCGAGATCAGACGAGATCGGGCGTGTTCAGGGTAGTATGGCCGTAGACGCTGCTCAAGCTGCTTGCCGCTGCCTTGAAGCAACCCGCACTGCTTTCTCTTCAAGCCCGGCTGGGAATCCGACCCAGGCTCTCACTGGATTCCCACAGGCCCTTCCCGCCTCACTGTCCCTACCGCACACAGCGGCTATGGGATTGTGCCACTCCGCCTCGACTCCTTCCATCTCTCTTCCACATAGCAAGCCTGGAGGCCTCATGGATGCCTCCCGTGCAGCTCTGCTGTTTGCTCCGGGGCTCTATTCCAAGGGAGCCTGCTGGCAAAATCCAGCTCCAAACACTGTGCCCTGCGGGCCAGGACACCCCCGGTTTGGACAAGTAGAGACAAAAGGCCAGCTGACTGACAAGCACACCTTGATCACGGGCGCAGACCGGCAGGAGGAGGGTGGAATTCAAATCTTGAATTAGGCGTTATCGGCCTCTTTAGAGGATTCCTTTCTTTTTTACTTTTCCAAAACATACTTTCGCTTCCGAATTCATGTAGGTATAGCTAGGTATGCGCATGTCTGTATGAATATCACACTGTCCTAGGATCCTGCGATGGTCCTTTGTAATCTTTTCAACGGGCTTCCAAAAGGAAAAGTGAATCGGGCTAGCAGATTCGTTTAACGACAGGTGACTCACTTAGCAACGGCAGGTATTTTCTTCACCACTGGGTCACGGATGGCCATGGACGGGATGCAATTCACTTCACAAACATCTTCCTTAGAAAGGGAAACTAAGGGCTGAATTGCGGCGGTAAGTCAAGCACTCTTCCGTATCCCAAAGAAGTGAGCTTTTAAGCTTTGATTGCTTGGCCGTCTATAGAGGATCGTGGGAGGGGAAGGGGGAGGGCACCAAAAGTGTTAAAGTGGCAGCAAAGGGCAGGGTGACAGGCTGGGTGTGGGAGAGAGCCGGGGCAAAGCCTACAGCACCCGGTATTCCCAGGCGGTCTCCCATCCAAGTACTAACCAGGCCTGACCCTGCTTAGCTTCCGAGATCAGACGAGATCGGGCGTGTTCAGGGTAGTATGGCCGTAGACGCTGCTCAAGCTGCTTGCCGCTGCCTTGAAGCAACCCGCACTGCTTTCTCTTCAAGCCCGGCTGGGAATCCGACCCAGGCTCTCACTGGATTCCCACAGGCCCTTCCCGCCTCCTTGGCCTGTCGCTCACTGTCCCTACCGCACACAGCGGCTATGGGATTGTGCCACTCCGCCTCGACTCCTTCCATCTCTCTTCCACATAGCAAGCCTGGAGGCCTCATGGATGCCTCCCGTGCAGCTCTGCTGTTTGCTCCGGGGCTCTATTCCAAGGGAGCCTGCTGGCAAAATCCAGCTCCAAACACTGTGCCCTGCGGGCCAGGACACCCCCGGTTTGGACAAGTAGAGACAAAAGGCCAGCTGACTGACAAGCACACCTTGATCACGGGCGCAGACCGGCAGGAGGAGGGTGGAATTCAAATCTTGAATTAGGCGTTATCGGCCTCTTTAGAGGATTCCTTTCTTTTTTTACTTTTCCAAAACATACTTTCGCTTTCCGGAATTCATGTAGGTATAGCTAGGTATGCGCATGTCTGTATGAATATCACACTGTCCTAGGATCCTGCGATGGTCCTTTGTAATCTTTTCAACGGGCTTCCGAAAGGAAAAGTGAATCGGGCTAGCAGATTCGTTTAACGACAGGTGACTCACTTAGCAACGGCAGGTATTTTCTTCACCACTGGGTCACGGATGGCCATGGACGGGATGCAATTCACTTCACAAACATCTTCCTTAGAAAGGGAAACTTAGGGCTGAATTGCGGCGGTAAGTCAAGCACTCTTCCGTATCCCAAAGAAGTGAGCTTTTAAGCTTTGATTGCTTGGCCGTCTATAGAGGATCGTGGGAGGGGAAGGGGGAGGGCACCAAAAGTGTTAAAGTGGCAGCAAAGGGCAGGGTGACAGGCTGGGTGTGGGGAGAGAGCCGGGGGCAAAAGCCTACAGCACCCAGTATTCCCAGGCGGTCTCCCATCCAAGTACTAACCAGGCCTGACCCTGCTTAGCTTCCGAGATCGGGCGTGTTCAGGGTAGTATGGCCGTAGACGCTGCTCAAGCTGCTTGCCGCTGCCTTGAAGCAACCCGCACTGCTTTCTCTTCAAGCCCGGCTGGGAATCCGACCCAGGCTCTCACTGGATTCCCACAGGCCCATCCCGCCTCCTTGGCCTGTCGCTCACTGTCCCTACCACACACACCAGCTTTGGGATTGTGCCACTTGGCCTCGACTCCTTCCATCTCCCTTCAACATAGCAAGCCTGGAGGCCTCATGGATGCCTCCTGTGCTGCTCTGTTGTTCGCTCCGGGGCTCTATTCCAAGGGAGCCTGCTGGCAAAATCTAGCTCCAAACACTCTGCCCTGCGGGGCAGGACACCCCCAGTTTGGACAAGTAGAGACAAAAGGCCAGTTGACTGACAAGCAGACCTTGATCATGGGCGCAGACCGGCACAACGAGGGTGGAATTCAAATCCTGAGTAAAGCTTTTTCTTCCTTTTTAAAGGGTTTTTTACTTTTTCTTTTTTACTTTTTCGAAACATACTTTGGCTTTCCCAAATTCATGCACATATACCTAGGTCTACGCACGTGTGGATGAAAATCACACTGTCCCTGTTGTTGTGCGATGGTCCTTCTTAATCTTCCCAACGGGCTTCCGACAAGCAAAGTGAAGGGGGCTAGCAGATTCTCTTAATGACAGGTGACTCACTTAGCTTCCAAGATCAGACGAGATTGGGCTTGTTCAGGGTAGTATGTCCGTAGATGATGCTCAAGCTGCTTACCACTGCCTTGAAGCAACCCGCAGTGCTTTCTTATCACATCTGCGCAAGGAATCTGTCGCAGGGTCTCACTGGATTCTGACAGGCCCTCCCACCTCCTTGGCCTGTCACTCACCGTCCCTACCGCACATACTAGCTATGGGATTGTGCCACTCGGCCTCTTCCCATGACTCCTTCCATCTCCCTTCAACATAGCAAGACTTGTGGCCTTATGGACGCCTCCCATGCCACTCTGCTCGTCGCTTCGGAGGTCTATTCCGAGGGAGCCTTCAGGCAAAATCCAGCTCCAAACACTCTGCCCTCCGGAGCCGGCCACCCCCACTTTGGACGATCAGAGACAAAAGGCCAGCTGACAAGCAGAACTTGATCATGGGCACAGACTGGCAGGACGGCACAGCACCCCCTGTTCAAGCCTTGGCAGTGAATCCCGCCCAGGGTCTTTCTGGATTTCCACAGGCCTATCCTGTTTCCTTAGCCTTCAGGTCAGCCTTGGAGCTGTTTAGCTTCTGAGATCAGATGATATTTGGCATTAACTGGGTAGTATGGTGTGCTGTCCATTTGCTGTGCCACTGATGGAAACACATCAAATGTTTAAGGAATCTTCATTAAGGTTTTGGAATGCGTATTGACATTGCACAGGAATTCCCTTTGTGAGCAGAAGGTGAATCCAAATAAATTTTACAGTCTACTGAAATGTAGCCAACGCTAGTCATGAAGGCAATGCAAGTCCAGTCCATTAGGCAAAAATCCCCAAAACAAACGTTATTTCGAAGAGCAAGGCAAATTCACAGGTCAAAGCATGGGAAAGAGAACAGCTGAAGAGACACACTGCAAAGTTCAAGGCAAGAATATCCAGAAATAAATTAACAGCTTGTTCTCATCATCATCATGTCCACCTGTGTGCTGTGCTAAATAGCAGGAGAGAGAGAGAAGCCGCTTCCTCACATGTAATCTGATTGAAGTTAGCTTCTTTAGCCTTTTCTCTGCCCTACGTGGTATTGGATCATGTGCAATAGGCAGTTCCTCTTCCTTGTCGCTGAAGGCTGTAGCTGCACTCTTTCCCCAGCTAGGGGAATCCTTGGGGCTATCCTGCTGCACCTGTGCTTTAGCCAAATCACTCCGAAATGGCTGCTTGGAGCTATTGACCAATTCCCCTCATATTCCTAGAACTGCTTTATCAGTCAGTCATACCTGACAAACAGCTACAGTAACAACGACATCCTGAGTCCATGGGCCCAATAATACAGCCACCCTCCACAGCTCTCTCTGGCTGGGAACCATAGGCTGTGTAGTTGCTAACTATCTGCTACGCCTTATTTCACCCACTTGGGTGGGTAGGGGCTTTCTACTTGCGGGCCCTTTTCCTCAATATCGCTTGGTCAGAGTCGAATCATTATTATTTTCGTTTGTGTGTTTTCTTTTTTTTAAAAAAAAAAAGAAAAAAAGATTCTCCTCAGCCGGCCTCTTTTTTTCCTTCCCCGCTCAGGAAAAGATAAGTCATCTCTCACTACCGGAGGCAGGAGGGGGGGGGTCAAAGCACGTGACCGCTCCGAACGGCGCAGGCGCAGCACTACTCGGCGTTGTGGGTGGGGCCCGCGGGGATTCCCTTTTTCCCAGGGGGCGTTCTGCGCGCGCGCAGCAATTCTTTTCCGTCGGTCTGATCCGTTTTGGTAAGTGTGTCGCGGAGCAAAGTTCGCTTTTGTTTTTGTTTTGTTCGTCGCGGGCAATTGCACCTCTTTGCAGTGTTTGTTTGGCGGGACTGCGAATCTTCGCCCGATGCTAAATGAAGAAGTCAGTAAAGGGTAACTTAAATAACGTTATTTTTGCATTTTGGGATTTTTTTTCGCTCCCGCCTTTTGGGATGGGCGGATGATTCGGAGCAAATGCCCCCTCGGGGGAAAAAAAGCCTGGGATGGCTAAAAACTCTGCATGGATGCAGGTCACGCGTTGCGCCGAGCTTGGATGGTTAAATCCTGGCTTGTGGGAGAAACCGCGGCACGCTGGGTTTGTTTGCACCGCTCGGCGTAGCGCTTTCTAGGTAGAGTTTTCCTCTCGCGCTTCACTATTAGGAGGTGCAATTATTGGGATATTGCAATATTTTAGATGCATATGTATAAATGGAAATTTATATATTTTCTGTTTTGGATGGCAACTAATTGTCGCTTTAGTTTTAATATTGCAATTATATATATACAGAGAGATATTCAATCTCTGGCACTAATGGTCACTTTAATTTTTATATTGCAATTTTTTAAATATACATGCATAATTAATATAACATAGATTGTATGTTTTTGTGTGTATATACACAGTTTTATTTATACATACACACACATATATATGTATATACATATGTACCCGCACATATATAGATGTATGTATGTAATATAAATACATATAAATATAAAAAATAGAGCGACTACTAGGTCGTATGCGAAAGAGAGAAAACGACGGGGCTTACTTTGGAATAATTAGAATACGATGTTCATGGACTTTTAAGTATAGTTTATTGGTGCGGTTTTGCAAATGCATCCGGGGAAATGCAAGAAGTCCGTTAAAGGGTCTGCCCAGATAGGTAATGGCGAGAAAAACTGAACGCGGGGAAAATCAAAATGGGACGTTAGGAGGGAGCGCTTGGGCCTTTTATAAAGAGGGCCCTCGGGGCTGTTGAGGTTTCCGCCTTGAAAAGAAACAAGAAGTCCTCCTGCTGGCAGCAACTCAGTTCATTACATCTGGAAAATAAGCCAGGATAGGTGAAGTTAAGAGGAGGATGAAGTGTAAACTTGTTCTAGAGGTTGCGTGTTTTGGGGAGGGAGCAAGCTACACCTTGGTGGCCATTGTGCATTCCTTCTCTGCAACCTTTTTACAGGTTTTACATATATGTGTGTATGTATGTATATTATGTGTGTGTGTATGTCTTCTATTTTCTATATTTATAAAAGGGAAATACCACTCACACATCATCACAAAATCTCCAGAACCTTAAAGCCTACAAACTTGACACCTATGTTCCTATTGGCTTCTAGGTGCTCACTAAGAAAGGATTTTTTTGATAAATTGGGGGTGGTGGGGAGATCAATTATTTTGGGGTGGGAACTTCAGTTGTGGCTTTGCATTGCAGGTAGTCTTCTACTTATGACCATTGAACCCAGGATTTATGTTGCTAAGAGAGATTTGTTAAGTGGCTTTTGCCCCATTTTATAAGCTTTCTTGCTTTACTCTGTTGGAAGAATTAAATTTCTGGGTTCAGTTCCAAGTGGGGAAAAAGACAGGTTGTTTGGAAAGATGGTTTAATGATGGATAGGACCACATGGCTTGGAGCTCCAAAGTGAAAAGGACGATCACATGCTTCAAGATGTTGGGTGAAGGAAAAGAAGGGTCCAAATGCTGAGAGACCCTTAGTTTTATACCCACTGTTCCTGTGCAAGAATTGTATCCTATTGGCTGTCAAGATTCCCAGGGGGCAGGGGTCCTAGCTAACTGTAAGCTTTGTCTGGACCACATGGCTTCACCTGAGTGCTGGCTGATGCAATCTTCCCAGACTAGATGGTGAGATGGGTAGAGAGCTTTGTTATGTAGAATCCAGGCCTTAATGGCCCACCCATTAACCAAGTTGGGGACTTTTGGGGGGATTTTCCCAGGGCCTTTGGTCTGCGAGATTTAAAATTATGAATTTGGTGGTCCCTGGGGTTCCAGAAGTTGGCTACCCCTGGTATAAAACAGTTTTTTTCTTAGCAATCGGAGAATCACTGCAGAAACAGCATGCAATGTGTTATGCCCAGACATGCCTTTTTAGACTTGTGTCATTTCTCCCAATCTCTGCCTTGTTTTCATGTTTGATTTTGTTCCTCCACAAGCCTCACCCCAGCAGCTGTTCCGAAGCTGGATCTGGTTACATTAGCAGAGAACAAAAGAATTCGGAAGAAACTTCTAGGGGCATTTATAAGTGGCATAGTCTACCGTTGTACTTTGTGAATCAAGAAAAGGTACGGAGAGAAAGAAAAGTTTAAAAGATTTTGTTGTGTTTCTTCTCTACAGCTGTTTGCATCCAACTTTGGAAGAAACCTCAAAGTAACGAAGTCTAAGGTGCTTTGTGAATTTAAAAAAAGGTAAGTTTGCAATGCAGAGTTTTTTTTTTAAATTTAGTTGGTTCCTTCTCTTAGCTATTTGGAATATATGTAGGCAACCATGTGGGGTAAGCAATTTGGTGAGGGTTGGATACAGAAGCATGCTTTCTTCACAATATATTTCTTTTAATTAAAATCTTACTTTGTCTTTTATATGAACTAAGAAAAAGAGCTACTGTATATATACACATACACACACACACGTATGTATGTATGTATGTATGTATGGTATTCAGCTTTGTTCGGGTATTTTCCCAGGTCATTGTAGTTGTGCTTTTAAAGTTGTAGCAACGTTTCAGCAGAATCTCATCTGCCATCATCAGGCTTCTGTATAGTGTTCAACTGTGTTCATCAGATGAACACTATACAGAAGCCTGATGATGGCAGATGAGATTCTGCCGAAACGTTGCTACAACTTTAAAAGCACAACTACAATGACCTGGGAAAATACCCGAACAAAGCTGAATACCATACATGTAAGTACCCACGAAAACTTAAAGAGAGAGAGAGAGAGAGAGAGATAATTAGTACATTGGATTTCCAATTACTGTAAAGCTTTAAACCTTGCCCTTTTTTTTTCACCTTTTCCTTACTTCCCAAAAAGTTTATTAAGCGCAGAATATTGGAAGACTTTATAGGTTTTTTGTATGTAGAATGAAAATGTGGGTGGGATGAGGGTCAGGTGATCACCACTTGTGACCTTCTCAGCCAGCTTTTGACCAGTAAAATCAATGGGAGTCGCTGGGTGTATTTAATACCTGAGATTTATTTACAACCGAAGCGATTTGTTTAACATACATGGCACAAGTCATAAAGTTGAGCTCAAGTCACTTAACCGCCTTGCTCGGCAACAGAAGTTCTGGTTCCAAATTTGGTCGTAAGTCGAGGATTACCTGTAATCATTTCGTATTTGGATGGGAGAACACACAATTGTAAGCTATAGACTGGAAAATTAAAAACAAACAAACCTAAATGGGGGCAGTAGGAACCCAGGCATGCTTTTTTGTTGTCATAAAAGTTAATTGTGTGTATCTGGGATACCGGTACGAGTCAAGATTGACTCAAAGGAGTCTTTAAACCAGTCTTCTTTAAAAAGGGGAAGTTTAAGATGTGCGGATTTCAACTCCTAGAATTCTCCAGCCGGATAGTCCACGTACCTTAAAGCTACCAAGTTTGAAAAACCACCATTTTAAACAAAAAAGTGTATCAGTGAGGGGTTCTTGGTGCTCTTAAGAGCTTCCTTGTTTTCTTGCAGATGTTTCATTACACAACGAAGTAACATCATCAGTGCTAGTAAGGAGTGTTTAAGAAGAGACCTTTTGGGGTGAAACGTTACTCCCTTCTAGTACTGGTGATGTTACCTAGTTAGGGTAATGAAACATCTGCAAGCAAGCTCAGAGAGCACCGAAGACCCCTAGTTTCATCCCTGAGCTATAAATATTTTCCTTTAAAGTGTACATGTATATCTCGGATCCTGATTCCCATAGGGAAATTTTCTCCCAGGTATACTATGCATCCAGGGGTGGGCTTCAAATTATTTAACAACTGGTTCTCTGCCTGGTTGCTGGGTGGGTGTGGCCTAGTCGGTCTTGTGCATCACCCTGGGAGCAAAAACAGGGCCGCAGGGGGGCTGTTTGCACCCTCCCTGGGCTCTTAAGGCTTTCCGGAGGCCGGAAACATGCTCATTTCCGGCCTTCCGGATCCTTCGGGGGGGCCCGTTTTTCACCCTTCCCGAGTCTCCACACAGGCCCTGCACTTAACTTGGGTTCCAAAACGGGCCACATAAGGACTTGTGGGGCTGGGCCAGCCAGTCATTAGAACTACCAGTTCACCAAACCAGATGCAAAATTAACTTCCGGTTCGGCCAAACTGGAGTGAACCGGCTGAAGCCCACCCTTTTCTGTACATCTCATTTGATGAAATCTTGCTCACAGGGAACTTTTCCGAGATTCCTTTTTCCCTGCTGATGGAAAAGGAGAAAAAGCATTTTTGTATTTCGCTTGGCAAAGGAGGTGTGTGATTTATTGTGCTGCAAAATATAGGAATAGAGCTTCAATAGCTTAATATTTTTGGCAGCAGTTACACTAGCTGGGGAATTCTGGGAAATGAAGCCTTTGTATTTGCAGGGAGGAGTGAATCAAGCCTTTTTGTGTGTGTCTGTGAGTCATAATGTACTTTATTGGGTTTCATTGAATTCAGTTGGGGCTTATAAACAAACCATGGGTTATAATTTACCAGCACTTGCATAATATTCTGCTTTGATAAGTTTTAACTTTGTTTAAATCTTACTGTGGCTTGATAACACTGAGCAAAGTTGGTGTAAGGACCTGCCTCTGCTGGTCCCTCAGGAAAGCCAAACTACATTGAGTTGAATTAAAAAGTACTTTTATTGAGAGAAAGTGGTTGCAGTAAATTCAGGAAGAATCTGAAGGTCCCACACAAAGCGCAAAGCAATTCTTCCGTTTCCCCAAAACCCAACCCAATATTCCTCCTGACCAATCCATCGGATGCCACAAGAATGTTTTGAGAACATTGAGGTGCTAGGCAAGATAACAGGTCAATCTCGGGGCACCATGGCCTTGGAACCAGGCTGGAACTGGAAGACAGTTCCAGCCTCCTTAATTCCAAGCGGTTACAGCAAAAGGAAAAGCACAAGAAAAATGCTAGCACGCCTCCCCCGCTCCCTTCTGCTTTCCAACGGAAGGGCAGGACAAGATGGTGACCTGACCGTTGGTTAGTTTATATTTTGGAGTCGTGTGTGAGCCCAGCTGAGGAGTCTTTGCAAAGCTCAAAAGTATTGCGTGAATGTACTCCCTGAGAACTTCAAGGCCATAGGCAATTGCTTCACCTCTTTAAATCTTGTTAAATGCAATTTGTGCTATGATTAGATTCAGGGAAGATATCCTTCAGGGTCATTTGGTTCCTTTTTGCTACAAGCCTAATACAAACCCACAAAGGACAGTTTGGAGACATGATTTATGGCATGGTACCAGTAGTCCTCTACTTACGACCACAATTGAGCCCAAAATTTATGTTGCCAAGTGAGACATGAAGTGAGCTTTGCCCCCATTTTATGACTTCTTGTCACAGTTGTTAAGTGAATCACAGCAGTTGTTAAATTAGTAACACGGTGGTTAAGTGGATTTGGCTTCCCCATTGACTTCACATGTCAGAAGGGTACAAAAGGGACCCCAGGAATACAGCAGCGGTCATAAGTGTGAAACAATTGCCAAGTCTCTGAATTTTGATCACATGACCCATGGGGATGCTGCAAAGGTTGTAACTGAAAAAAGGCCATAAGTCACTTTTTTCAGTGCCATTGTAACTTTGAACAGTCACTAAATTAACTGTTGTATGTCAAGGACTACTTGTTTAATGACATCTATCTGAAGTTATAGCGACACTGAAAAAAGTGATTTACGACGGCTTTTCACATGACTGTTGCAGCATTTCCCCTCCCCCCCAGTCACCTGATCAAAATTTGGCTGCTTGGTATATTTATGACCGTCAGTGTCCTGAGGTCACATAATTGTGATGAGTACAGTCAACAGGGAAGTTGCACTTTAATAATAGTGTTACTCACTTAACTGTAGTAATTAACAACTGTGGCAAGAAGGGTTGCAAAACGGGACTAAACTCACTTCACAAATGTTTGATTTAGCGACAAATGTTAGGCTCAAATCATAAGTCGAGGACCACCTGAACAATGCGCATACAGGTAATCCTCCACTTATGACAAGTTACTCAGCAGCCCTTTGAAAAAGGGGGCAAAACAGGTCCATTGGATTGCATCAGTTTTGGCGGTAACCTGTTTTATGACCATAACGACTTAATGATCGTGACAGACAGGTCCCATTAGAGTTGTAAATCGAGGACTCAGTGTACTTAGTTAACAGTGGCTTCTTCAAACTGGTTTTTGAATTTTTAATTTTTTTTATGACAAAACAACAAATAAAACCTTTCAATTGTACAATGTGTCAGTTTGCTATATCATGTATGCTATATTTATAATCCTTTCCTCTTAAATTTACATTATTATATTCTGATCAACATTCTATATCATATTATATCATTATTATAATGTCATTAAAGTTTTAATTTCAGTTCCAGGCTATTTTTAAAAGCAAATCTCAACTCTTGGTAAATTATATTCCTATTGTAACTTATTCAAGAATAATCAGTTATAATATATCACTACTATTACAGTATACTTCAGTTTCTTACTCTTCTATCTAGCCATTGATAAAATAAATCCCGGATCTTATAATACTCCTTTTTTTCCTGCGCTCCAATTGGTAATGTTAATCTACTCATTTCTGCATATTACATTATTTTCTTAATCTCCTCCTCCTCCATCGGAATTTTATCATTTTTCCAATTTTGAGCAAATACAATTCTAGCTGCAGTTAAAACATTAATACTCATATATGTTATTTCATTGCTATAACCTTCAGGTAAAATCCCCAATAAAAATATCTCTGGATCGAATCACGTTTTTGATGTGCAAACTTAGTTAGTCCCTGGAGAATAACTATGTTGGAAATATAGACCTGTTTTGATGAGATCTAAAACGCAGAGCTCCCTTCAGACTCTTAGAAAAACTGGTTGGTTCTCATTATCTGGAGTTAAGCCTCAGCCCCCCTAAAGCCTCTTTGGGATTTTAAACCACAGGAGAGTAAAAACGAATGAGACCAAAGGGGCTTTGTTAAGGCAGTTTCCCTCAACCCAGCATTGCTGCAGATCCAGTGTAATTACAACGACCTCGTTGGCAAAGGAGCCTCAAAAGGCCAGTGGACTTTTCTTAGTTTTTTTCCTTGGAAACATTTCACTTCTCATCAAGGAAGCTTCTTCCGTTCTGATAGAATGGCGGGGAAATGGAAGGATGTATATGATTTACAGTCATCTGGCCCTTAGGTGAATGGGAGCTGTAGTCCAGCTATTCAGAGAATAAAAAGCAGATTATAAAGGAGGCAACTCTGGAAGCAGGCTAGAGACAAAACTGTTCAGGAAAGTGTTTTTGTGAATGCAGCCTTTTATTTGCAGTCACATAGAATGGGATGGGGGGGGTATCTCGCAGATTGTTGAAGGTTCCACTGTTTTCAGAGGAAAATGACTCTTTGTGCATGCACAAGAGAGGCGTGTCCACCTCTTCCCAATTTGCTTGTGTGTGCAATTAGCAGCATGTATACAATCTCATTTAAAATCCTGTAGGCTCGCTGGTTGGTTGAAAAAGGCTTCTAGAGTGGTTTAGATCAGGGGTCTCCAACTTTGGTAGCTTTAAGATTTGTGGCTGAGGAATTCTGGGAGTTGAAGTCCACAAGTCTTAAAGTTGCTAAGGTTGGAGACCCCCTGATCTAGATCATGGTTGTCCCAAAGGTGTTTTGTTTTTCCAAGAGGTAACTGGCTTTGAAGACCTTTTGCTTCCTCAGCTCTGACTGGATGGTGAGGAATGGAAGGATTTCTATCCCTTGCAGACAGCTGGTCATTTGCAAGGAATATAATAACTCTGCAAGGAGTATACACCCTTCCATTCCCCACCATCCAGTCAGAGCTGAAGAAGCTTCGTGGATGAGAAGCGAAAGGTCTTCAAAAAACAAATGCAGAAAGTCCAGCGGCCTCTTTGGGTCAAGTGAAGGACAGCAAAGCAAAGCCAGATCTGAAGTTTGGGGTGCCAAATTCCCCAAGTGTAATTTCCTCCCTCCCAAGAGTCTTTACCCCCTCCACCCCCCCTCCTTCCACATTTGTCCAATCACATTGAAACCAGATGTTTTGGGAATGGTTGTCCTTGGTATGCAGCTGCGTTCTGTCATAACTGGCTGTCCTTGAAGTCTTATCTCTGGCCGCCATGATGAATAGTAGAGTTCTCCTCACCCTCCCCAATCCGTTTTCCTCCCGCCTCTCCCCCAGGGAGGCAAAGGAAAGAGAGCGCGTGAGGAGGCAGCTCTGCCATTCCCATCTCTTGCCCAGGTAGTCCTCGACTTTAATGACCACCATGGAGCCCAACGTTTCTGTGGTGAAGTGAGGTGTATTTTTGTGAATTTCGCCTCATGGGACAACCTTCCTTGCCTCGGTTGTTAAGGGAATCCCTGCAGTTGATAAGTTGGTGAGCCGGTTGTTAGAGTGAATCCGGCTTCCCCCATGACATGAGGCAGCTCCGGTGGCCTAGAGGTAGAGCCCTTGCCTCACAATCAGGAGGCTGCGAGTTCAAGCCTAGATAGAGGCTAATCATTCGGAATAGACTCTCCTGCTCGAGCAGGGGGCCGGACTAGATGACCCTCAAGGTACCTTCCAACTCTGTTGTTCTATGATCCCATGACCTCAGGACACAGCAACGGTCATAAACATGAACCGGTTGCCAGGTTTCTGAATTTTGATCACATGATTGTGGGGATCCCGGAAATGTAGCTGAAAAAGTTATCATAAGTCACTTTTTTTCAGTTCTGCTGTTGAAACTTTGAACCATCACTAAGCGAACTGTTGTAAGTCGAGGACTACTTGTACTTTGCAAGATTTATCTGTGGATGATTTTGGGGGTGGAGGGGTGGGTTCTTTTGGTCTTTTCAACCATTGATAGATAAAAGGCAGAAGATGCAAACAACTCACGGAGCAGGAATATTAGGAAATGATTTCCTAGGTGTCTCTGCGTGTGTCATAAACTCTCCTCTTCTCTCTCTTCTCTTCTGATATTTGCAGAACAAGACTTTGAAAAATGGGGAGACCTAGGAAAACCTCTGACTCTGCTGCATCTCCCCGCCCAGCTGCTAAAGCCCCCAAGGCAGGTCCGGGAGCTCCTCGGTCATTGGCCACCTCCAGGACCGTCCCTGCGACCAGTGCAAAACCAACGGCTACGGTTCCTAAGAGTGGGAGCGGCAGAGGGACAGCCCCAGAGAAGGCTTCCTATTCCAGAAAGCCTAGAGGAGCAGGGGAGAGCGCCCAGCCCAGGCCTGCGACGGCTTCTGATGGCCGACGTGGAGGTCCAAGGAAGAGCGATGGAGGAGCAGTCAAGAGCCCCGCGGCGTCGGGTGGAGTCAATCCTCCTGCTACTTCCGATGCCGCGAGCAAAGCCCAAGGCAAAGCAAAGGGTTTGCCTCCTGCACCCCTCTCCTCTGAAAAAGTGGCTGAGGTCGAGAGGGAAACCCGGGGCCAGTGGAGGAACCCCGAATGGCACAAGTGGCGCGAGAACCGCATCACGGCCTCCATCGCTCCCAGGATCTCCAACAGCAAGTTTGTGAACGGCCGGACCTCGGAAGTGCCTCAGTCGTACCTGAAGGAGGTGGTGAGATCAGGCTCCAAGGTTCATACCCCGGCCATGAATTGGGGAATCCGCAACGAGAAGAAGGCAGTGCAAGCTTACGAAGCCCTCAAGTCCAGCACGGCCAAGAAGCCAGTGAAGGTGAAAGACTGCGGCCTCTTCGTTGACAAAGACAAACCCTGGCTGGCTGGCAGCCCTGATGGCATTGTCCAAGATGCGAACACCGGCAAGAATCTTCGTCTCTTGGAGGTGAAGTGCCCTTACAAACACAGAAATAAGACGGTGGCCGAAGCGTGCCGAGACAATACCTTCTGCCTGGAAAAGGAAGGCAGTTCCTACTCGTTGAAGAAAACGCATCCCTATTATACCCAGGTTCAGTGCCAGATGGGAGTTTCCGGCTTGGACAAAACTGATTTTGTCGTTCACACCAACAAAGAAACCGCAATTGCCCCGGTGGATTTCGACCCGGTTTTCTGGAAGCAAACGGTCCCCAAGCTGGAGAAATTCTACACGGATGCCGTGGTCCCTTATCTGGAAGAGAAGAACCTTTCTGCTGTCTGGGCCAATGAAGAGTAAAGCTGTGGGAAGTTTGAGATATTTTCTTCTTCTCCTCTTTTTTTATTTTTCTTCAGAAGATGTGCCTTCCACCTGTTAACCCCGTTCTCCTTTCTTTCTCCGAGTGGACAGAATGAGCTCTTGTGTCCGAAGGCAGCTTTGTAAATTCTGTGCAGCGGCCTGGAGCAGCAGGGCTTCTCAACCTGGGCGATTTTTCAGGTGTGGACTTCAACTCTCAGAATTCCCTAGGCGGCTAGAGAATTCTGGGAGTTGAAGTCTATCTACACCATCTTAAAGCCAAGATGGAGAAACATCGGCCTAGAGCAGGGGTCTCCAACCTTGGCAACTTTAAGACTTGTGGGCTTCAACTCTTAAGAGTTCCTCAGCCAGCTTTGCTTTGAAGCCCACAAGTCTTAAAGTTGCCAGGGTTGGAGACCCCTGGCCTAGAGTATAGCTGGCCTCTCTGTCTCTCCCTCCCTCTTTCTCTCTGTCTTTCAGTTAACATTTTCGAAAGCTGCATTCCTCCTGGGAACGTGTGAAGTGCCCTCAGCCTGCTATCAGAACAGACCAACGTTTAGAGCAACTCCCGTTTTTCTCCTGAAGATCGCGAACATCGTTGGTTATTCCCTTTTTTTTACCAGGCAAAATGGGTAGTTTTAAAAAAGGAAGACATTCTGGATTTGCTGCTTTCACATTTCCAGATCAGTTTCCAGGTATCTTCCATCGAGACGTTCTCAGAAATGAAAATAGCCTTTTGCTCGAGATACAGTTACCTTATTACCAGGTACACTAAAAGGACCTGGAATACATGATATGCTTACAACGGAATACTTTTACTGTTTCAATCCACGGCACGGCTAAATTGTCCTCAGCTAACCTACGGTTGCCAGTATATCGCGGAACCTGCGTTGTCCAAGAAATATCCAGTGTGATGATAATGGAAGGCCACAAGTTGCGTGGAAGGAAGTAACATTTAAAAAAGATACATTTTGAGGGAATTGCAACTGAGATGTTGAAAAGACGTGCTTAAAAAAACTGTAATTAAAAATGCAATTTGGGTGGTGTTGGATTGTAACTGCCTTTTTAAAAAGAAGTCTTGTGATATTTTTCTTGGGGACGCATTAAAAAAGAATTCTTTGTTTGCCTCTAGTTATGAAAATAAAAATAAAAAATCTATGCTGGATGTTGTCCTGTGGTCTTTTATAATTGCGAAAATAGGGTATAAATGCCTCATTCATTATACTTCTCTTTACTACATATTGTGGCTAACAGTATTCTAATTTCATTCATCCTGTGCCTTTCTGATAAAGAGATCTTGGGATGACTGGAAAATTTTCAACCCTAAGGCTGAACTGTGGAGCCTGAGATTCCAAACCTGTCTTTAAAGCTTATTTAAATGGATTAATAGCAATAATACTTATATGCTGCTTCAGTGCTTTTACAGACCCCTCTAAGCAGTTCACAGAGCCGCCCTCTTGCCCCTAACAAATTTGGGTCCTCATTTTACCCACCTCGGAAGGATGGAAGACTGAGTCAACCTGGAGCCTGGTGGGATTTGAACTACCAAATTGCAGGCAGCCGGCAGAAGTAGCCTGGAGTATAGCATCCTAATTTCCAACTTCGCTTTCAATCACACGACCTTACATTGTCCTTAATTGAGCCTGGCGGTTACAATCCTGAAAGTTGTGAAGCGGGTTGCTCATGCTACTGACCTGATTTTATGGCCTTTTCTTGCAGCGCTCATGCAAACCCCATTGTTTGCTGTGGGCCAGTTTGTATTTGCTGGGAACTGGAAGCAAATGCTAATTGTCTGCACCCCCCCCCCCAAAAAAAATAAACAGCCTAAATTGTGTGTGCATGTGACACCAATGCAGGGCAGTTGCCCAGTGCCTGAAATGTGTTCATGCAACTGCAGGAGAGAGCATCAGATCCAGGTCACAGTATTGAGGCAGGCGGCTATTGTAACTGGTTGCTAACTGAACAGGCAGAAATTGAGGACTACCTATGGAGCAGCAAGTAAGAGAAAACTTAAATTGTGAAACATGAGAGTGTTCCATTTAAACTAGGGAGAGAATATCAGGCAAACTGAAAAAAAATTGGGACAAGGGGTGTGCAAATGTGGCCCGTTGATAAAAGCAGTGCTTTGATCTGCGCTGAAACGAAGCACAAAGCGTGGCTTTAAAAGTATTTTAATCTATACGTATCACTCAGTATATACCCAGTATACAGCGTTGTACTGTGCTACCTTACATTTTTATAGAGACTAACCGTAAAAATGTAAACACTCAAAGGAAGCAGAGGTACAGGTGGGATCGTAAATCAGGTGGCGCATTATTATTTTTTTGCTCTTTCATTAAGCAGTGGCCAGGTGTAGCCCGTCCCAAACTGGGCAAAACCCACGTGGACAAAAAAAAAACGACTGCAGAATATTCTCGTGTGTGCCATCCGGGTAGAGATTTCAGATGGACGCGCGGGGCTGAAGGATGAGATGAGAAGAAAGAAGGCACATGGGTCAAACCGGAAGAGTCTCAGCTGAGCCGGGAAGGAGTGACAAGACACATCGTCTCCAAGCAAGCAAGCGTTTTGCTTGCTGGTATCATTTTCCCCAGGAACAACCTAGTTTGCATAGTACACAGATCGATCTCCCTCTCTCTTTTTTTTTTTTTTAAGAAGAAATCCCCAGATTGCTCTCCCAAGAGCAGCCCGGAGGCAAGCAGGACCCAATCTGCTTCTGCCAGGTGCCTCACCATCCATCCAACCTTGGAGGGGGGAGGAAGACGTCTCCCCTTTTAGCTCCCCAAAAGGCTCTACAGCTATTAGCGGTCCCGTTTCCCTCCCCCCCCCCAGGCAGTCCCATGTTCCCTTGGAATAAAGGCAGTAGTGCAACCAGAAGTCTAGGCTAGGCCAGTGAGTCGAGTAGATAGAGCTAAATATTTTCTAAGCCTCTGCATACCGAGTATGTACAGTCAGGGAATATTATCACCACCACCACCACCCCCGCCTTTTCCTGGTCCAACAGGGACTAGCTTAGCTATATAGCATAGCATCTCGCTCAAACGCTGAAAGGACGGGGAGGCTCTGAAATGGGGGTGCCTGCTGTCCTGGGGATAGGACAGAGCGCGCTCTAAATAGGCCGCAAAAGAGCCCTCTCTAAGCTCGGGGGTGTGTGAGAGTCTGTGCACAAGAGGGAAGGGGACTGCCCCGCCTCCTCCTTGAAGTGTGCTTTCGGGAAAGGAGTCGAGGAGCTCCCCGACCCGCCGTTCTTAAGGGGCGCAGAACCAACCACAAAACGGAGGGTGCATCATCCGACCCATTTAAAGTCCGAGCAGCTGGCGTACCACAGGAAAAAAAATCTTGCTTGGGCCCACTCTCTCTCTGCTGCTGCTGCTGCTGAGAAAAAGGCACCTCTGCGTAAGGGCAGAGAGGCTACTGGCTGACTTAGTGCATGGCCTGCAGATAAATCCCCCCCCGCAATCCCGCTGCGCCCCCCATCAACTTGTCTCTTGTCTCTGCCAGGCATTTGTGCATTTGCAGCTCTTAGCATAACCCTGAGATCTCAACAGCACCCCAGTGTCTTCCTCTTCCCCCAATTTCAACATTTGGAATTAAGACACGCGTGTCAAAAGGTCTCTCCAGGGCTGCCTCCGGTCTCTTCCCTAAGGACAGTTCCCGCATTTTTGATTGTCTTGGCAGCAAAAAAAATACAAAATAAAA
The DNA here is from genome assembly GCF_049901715.1 of Pseudonaja textilis. Classification (NCBI taxonomy): domain Eukaryota; kingdom Metazoa; phylum Chordata; class Lepidosauria; order Squamata; family Elapidae; genus Pseudonaja; species Pseudonaja textilis. The sequence goes on from NC_141993.1 coordinate 87,553,152, forward strand.
AAAATAAATCCAAACTGAAGCTTCAGAGGGCGGAGTCCAGCCTTCATCCCTCCCTGCTACGGTCAGTCACAGAAGCGTTTGCGGGGGACGGTCCGGGCTCTGTTGGACCGGCGGATCTCTTGCTTGGCGTCGCGGCAGCGTTGGCAGATGAAGACCTCGGGCACGTTGGACTTGCGGATCTTGGCGCAGGAGAGGTGTATCCAAGTCATGCACTCGTTGCACTCGATCATGGGTCGCCCGGCAAAGGGCTTTAAGCAGAAGCAAGTGATAAGGTCCCAAGCATCGTCTTCTGTGTAAAAAGAGGGGACGGGGGTGGGGGGGAAGGAAAGAGGTTTTATCACCGGCACCCTTGTTTTGTCTCAGTCAGCACACCCCAATCTAACATTGTGATTAGTAAGGTGTTTTTTCTTAAAGACTCCTTAGAGCAGCGATGCCCAACCTTCTGGCTTTGCAGACTGGCAGGGGACGGAGAAGGGATGGTTCCACGCAAACAGCGAGCAAGCATGTGCACGCTCCATTGGTAAAAGCTGCTCGTGCAAGTGGAGCTGCATGTGCACACACGTTGCTTCTGTAGCCCAGTATTGGGCCGCAGACTGGGGGTTGGGAACCCCGGCTTTAAAGATGGATGTAAAATTAGCTGTTTAACTTCCTTTCGCTTTCAACCCACTTCCTTGATGCAAAACGCTTTAAATGCGGTGTCTGTAGTGATGGAATAGAACTTAGAATAACTTTATTGTCACTTTGAACGTACACTAATTGGCATGCATTGAAACGAAATTTCGTTGCACACAGCTCTCAAAGGATCACTACTTCCAATATACACTACATGAACATGACAAAATAAATAATACAAAATTACATATACTGAGTCCGTCATCTGCACGTCTATAACTGTCCGGTTTGGTTCTGCAACCCAACAGGACAGACACAGACTTCAGAGAGTAATTAGGACTGCAGAAAAAAAACAATTGCTACCAGCCTGCCTCCAATCAAGGACCTGTATGCTGCACGAGTCCAAAAGAGAGCTGTGAAAATATTTACAGACCCTTCACATCCCGGACATAAACTGTTTCAACTCCTTTCCTCAAAACGATGCTATAGAGCATTGCACACCAAAACAATTAGACACAAGGACAGTTTTTTCCCGAAAACCATCACTCTGCTAAACAAATTATTACCTCAACACTGTCCAGCTATTTACAAAGTTACTGCATGGAGAATGGCAAAAGGAGTGATGATTAATATTAATCTTCTCATCACTCCTTATTGCCCATCCCCTCCCACTTGTGGCTGTATAACTATAACTTTGTCGCTTGTATCCTTATGATTTATATTGACTGTTTCCTAATATGATTTGATTGCTTACTGTACCCTATGACTATCATTAAGTGTTATGCCTTATGATTCTTGACTCTTGATGAATGTATTTTTTCTTTAATGTACACTGAGAGCATTTGCACCAAGACAAATTCCTTGTGTGTCCAATCACACTTGGCTAATAAGGAATTCTATTCTATTCTATTCTATTCTATTCTATTCTATTCTATTCTATTCTATTCTATTCCATTCTATTCTATTCTATTCCATTCCATTCCATATTCTATTTTATACCCACATATATGACATAGAGAAACGACACAGTCTAGTTCGGATGTATACATGTAAATGAGCCTCTATGGCAGCATTTCCCAATTCCTAGAATTCCCCAGCAGCCCAGCATTCTGGGAACTGAACCCCAATGGTCATAAAAGTTGCCAGATTGAGAATTGTGGCTCTCTGGGTTTATTGAAGAATCCCAACCCAAATGCATTTGCTCCCCCTACTGACAGCTGGCAAAACTGGCCTTAGCTTACCGTCTGTTTTGGTGTCTGAGGCTGCTGCAGTAAACTCTTCAGGCAGATCTGCAAGAGGGAGAGAGAAATCGGGTAAAGAAGAGTGTCCACATTTATGTCGCTCATTGACACACTTTGCACAGCACAGGCCATGTAAAATGGATAAATCAGCCACTAGGCCTTGAATTGATCTGGTTAAGGAACCGACCACTCTAAATCAAGAGAGTCATCCAACTTCTTGCAGCTTATTGGCTCCTGATGTTACACGATAAAATGTTGCCTAATCCCCGCATGCACAAAGTCCACTGGCAATGGGGAAAATAACACCATTTGACACTCCTCAAAGTAATTGGGTCATTCCCAGGGAGGACACAACTTTAAGGTTACTTCCACCAGATTCTCTAAGGCAAATTCTCAATCCTGCAACTTTTGAATGGGTGGACTTCAAGTCCCAGAATTCTCCAGCCATATGCACGCTACAACGCAAACAGGGCGTCGCAAGTTCAGAGCAAACTCAAACGGTTGGAGAAGCTGTGAGTATCCAAAAGAAAAGGAACGTTTGGGTGGGTTGTCTAGGTGTTTATGAGGGTTGATCATTGCAGGATCTACAAGAGCTGGTGTAGAACCATTTCTACAATGGAGGTGCGTGCACTGCTCCTGGCATGCAGCATTAGTCTCAAAATGTATAAACTGAAGTTATATGTTGTCCTAATTAGCGGTCATTATTTGGGTGTACTGTATTTCTTGGTTAGGGGAAGATTGCTCCTTGACACACTTCAGCCCCCAGTTATCTCGCAATCATTGCGTTATCATCAGAGCAGTAAACAATCTGTTCTCGATAGTATTAATGCAAAGGCTTGTCTCTTTAAAGCAGGGCTCTCCAAACTTGGCTAAACTTTAAGGCCTGTGGATTTCAACTCCCGGAATGCTGGCTGGAGAACTGTGGGAGTTGAAGTGCACAAGTCTTTTTTTTTAAAAAAAAAAAACACAGTTTTACTAATTTTAACAACAAACAAAAACACAAAACATAAAAACATCATCCTTTCCTTCATGAATTTACAGACAGTGTATCGGTTGGTTTACCACTTTTTTGTGTGCATCCATTTCATAGTCTCCATTGTACTTATATTACCTAATAGCTCATATTGTCAATCAACAATTATATAGCCTGATATCATTATTAAACAATCATTTGACTATAATTTTATTGACTCATACTTTAACGGGATAACTATAGTTTACTTAATTTAAAACTTAAAACGAAGTGCACAAGTCTTAAAGTGGCTGGGGGGAATTCTGCTTTATGCTGGCCGGGGAAGTCTGGGAGTTGAAGTCTACATCTAAAAGTTTCTGAGATTGGAAAACACTGCTCTAGACTAGAGAACGGCTGTGTTAAAGGGCTGTGGGCTAGGTGGATCAAGGTTAGCTGCTGCATCTGGTTAAGGTGGGGGGGGGGAATCACCCTTGTTGAATTTCCTCTAAATGCACCAGTACTTGCAGACTTACTGCTAAGTTGAGGGTCATCTCCTGCAGGTTCTTCTGTGCTTTGCTCCGCCACGTCCCAAGAGGCAGAGCTGGTTCTTTCCTCTTTGCATGTCCCTTGTTCCTCCGTCTTCTCTTCGGTGTAAAGTCCAGGGATACAGTCTTTCTCCGTTGGCTCCAGGAGAGGTCTGGATGGGAGCTCTTGGAAACAGGATTTCAGCTGCTTCTCTTCTGTGCAAGTCTCGGGTGTGGTTCTCGGGGTCTGGTCCTTCAGGGGCATCAACAAGCCCTTGTCCGTCGCTTGGTTCACACTGAGTTTCTTTGATGACGGCTTTCTCTTCTTGGTTGGCTGGTGCCGACCGGTGCAAAAGCTGCTACCGGTGATGTTGGGGCAGTTCAGCAGCTCTCCTGTCCCCTTGTAGGCCGTGTTCCTGCTTCCACCATCGTCTGAGAGCACTTGGGAGTCACAGGACTGGGATGATCCCCAATTGTCACTGTCTTGGGTGCTCCCTGTGCTGTTCTGAGGGCTTCTGTTGCCTCGGTAGGTCCATGGCTCATTCTGGCGAGGTGAGGAAAAAATGGAGAGAAAGCCCTGTGATTTGCCTTATTGCAGACGGGAGAGAATGGGGACACCCCAGTACCCAGGCCAGGAAGGCAGGGAAAGGGCCAAGCGCTTGATTCCATAACCAACAACTTTTCTTACCTCCTTTGGGTAGGGAATGTAGCCTGCGTAGGCTAGCACGAAAGTGCAAAATTGATTGAAGTCTTCGACAGTTCTCTGTCTTTTCTGGGGTGGCTGCAAAGATACACAGATTTACAAGTCTGGATCTCAATATCCTTTTACAATAGGTGAACTCAGACCAACAACCAAGTAAACAGTATCCCAGTCAGGAAAGTGCCATCAGTAAACAGTCCAACCAAGAATCTCAAAGATACCCCCCTCCACACACACACACACACGCACACACTCCACCTACACAGACAGGCAAAACAGCAGAATATAAATTGACAGCAAACAGCACTCCATACCAGCACTGATGTTGTTAGGGGTAATAAAACGCTGCAAGAAAACAACCAAGTTCAGAGAGCACCAAGGAGCCCTCATTTCAACCCTGAGCTACAAATATTCTTCTTTATTGGATCCTTTTAGTGTTAATAAACTAGCTGAGCCTAAATAATAGAAAGTTCCTAGGGCATTGCCCTGACAAGGAGGATGTCATGAGAATACAGTTAATGCAGGTTAGTTGACAAAACCTAAACTATCCTATTCAGTTCCATAAATCATTGCCCATTGTACCCATACCAAAAACCTACCATCTTGCCAATATATCTTTGGTTATAATCAAAATGGATTACTTGATGTCTAAATGTAAGCACCTCCCTCACTCAGAGGCTGGCCATTGATTGTCCTGTTCAATGTTACTGACAATCAACGTCAGGCCATCTCAAGCACTGGCTAAGCTTGGTTCCTGTGGGAGATTCTGGTATGGCACCAACAATCTGGACCCGGTCTGGCCCAAAGGATCTGGGCTGGCCTTCTGGATCATCTAGTGGACATCTGAGTGCTTTTAGAAAGCTCACCAGCTCCTTCCAGGTGTGGCTTCCCAGGTGCAAATATTTCAAGTCTTCTGCCCCAAAGGCAGGATGGTGTCCACAGTCCTCAACCTTGATAGCCCTTTAGTTCCTTCTCAAACCATCCAAATTGGCTGGCAATCAGTCAATCAATCAATCTATCCATCCATCATCTCTCTAACATACGTATCTGCCAAAACTGACTCTGGATGACTTGCAACAATATTTAATTACACATCGGGTGGAAAATGCTTCTCAGTCCTGAATCTGTCAATGACTGAGTTCTGATCCTAAGAACCCTATTTGTCCAATACTTAACCTTTGTGTGGTTTTATACACTTCCACACCTGTCGTGTCTTCCTTTATTCTCTCTCACTCCAAACTACAGTGCCCCCAGAAAGCTGGCTGGGGAATTCTTGGGAGTTGGGAGTCCACCCAGCTTAAAGTTGCCAAAGTTGAGAAACACTTGTCTACTTTTACAAACAGGGAAAATCAATTATTTTAAAGACCAGGTTAAAAGATGATGTGGGGAATACGGCCACAAGGCATTTTATAGCTTTTTATAGCCCAAATATGCTTTCTGCCTCAGTAAATACTGTCACTTCCACCAGCTTCTGTTACATAACACAAGGGGGAAAAAAATGTTTTTGTTTTTTTTAAACAACTAGAACATTTAGCTTTCCCAAGATATTCTAAACAAGGAGAAAATGCGTAGGCCACCCAATCTCTTATCACAACAGAAAGGACAGTTTGGCCCTGTGGTTTTTCTCTTTTCCAAAACGAAAGAGAGAGTGAATTCCAGCAGTAAATCTCAGAGCCGGGGTTCTCCAGGGAAGGGAACTCTCCTGCTATTTAGCGGGGAAGATGATAATAACAATGATAATGGTGTGGAAGTGTGGAGACGTTTTCCCGAAGGCATGCAGTCAAAGCAAACAAGTTGGCTTGCCTGCAGACAAAGGAAAGCCGGAGATCAGATTCCAGCCAAAACAAGGGAGATTGCTGAATTCTTAATATCCTCCCTCCTCAATTTGAAACATGCCAGGACAGTCTCTCTCTCTCATTTTTTTTTTTTATGCAAAAGCCTGGGCTCAAATTGATCCAATATGTCCTCGATAAGCAAGATGGGCAGCGTATCAATTTAATAAGTAATACTGATGAACCCTGCAAAGCCGGTCCATGGCTCCGGCCCCCAAAGTTTGAGGAAGAGGCAGGGTGGGTACCCTAAACCTTCGTTCCTTGCCCCATGTCCTAAGGAACTCTTAAGAGGTAAATGTTTCTCTCTTAGTCATGGTCATGTCCGTTTCTTGGCCAAAGGAGCCAGAATTGTCCAAAGATATTTTCCAGGGTCATGTGGCCAACATGGGCTATGCAACAAAGGCGCTTTCTGCTACCTTCCCAGTGCAGTGGTAGATCTATCTACTCGCATTTGCATGCTTTTGAACTGATAGGCAGAAGGCCGGAGCTGTATATATCCCACTTTTCTTTGTGAGGTTGTCACAAAGAAGAGTGGGATAACCTATTCTCCAAAGCACCTGAAGCCAGGATAAGGAATGGATGGACACTAAAGCAAGGGGAGAAGCAACCTAGAACTAAGGAGAAATTTCCTGACAGGTAGAACAATTAACCAGTGGAATGGCTTGACTCCAGAAGTTGTGAATGCTCCAGCAATGTAGATGGCCAATCTCATTGTTGTACTCTGACCATAAAGGTAAGAATAATTTTTAAGAAGAAACTGGACAACAATTTGTCTGAAATAGTATAGTGTCTCCTGCCTAAACCGGGTTGGACTAGAAGACATCCAAGGTACCTTCCAACTCTGTTATTCTGTCATCCATACTAAGAAAAAGGGTGATGTTCCTCACGAGGTTCTTTTTATCTATTAAATTTAAATTTATGCTCCGGCCATCCGGAGCGGCTCTGGTGGTTACATTTAGAGAAGGTCTAAATGGATCCAAGGCCAGGAATGGGCCAGATGTGAAAAAGAGAAAAAGATCCTCGCATCAAACAGACACTGCCCCGACTGCAATCAATCATCTTTTCAGGGACAGAGGGAAGGAGATAAAAGCCACAAGGGTGACCCTGAGACTAAAGGGGAGGATCTGCCAAGAGCCTAGAAATTTTCCCTTCTTTTCCTTTTTTTGAAGGGTGGTGGTGGTGGTGAATTAGCTTTCAAGAAAAGATTGGACTGCCATTTGTCAGAAATGGTGTAGTAGGGTCTCCCGCTTGGGCAGGGGGGTTGGACTAGATGACCTATAAGGTTCCTTCCAACTCTGATTATCTGTTAATTAGCCACACCAAAACCTGGGTAGAGGCAGGGTGTGTGTGTGTGTGGGGGGGGAGAAAACCTTGTCCCATTCCCCCTCAAAAAGGGGGGGGGGAACTGGGACAAGGTTTTCCTCCACCCCTCCAAAGAGGAGGGGGATTCTCTAAAGAGGAAGGGGCAAACAACCCCACCCCCAAAGGCCATCCAGTCGTGCCGCAACAAAACCTGAAGGAAATCATCAAGCTGAGCGTGCGGAGCCGGCGCAAAACACCCTCGTCGTCCCCTCCTCCCCCAAAAGGGGACAAGCGGAACTTTCTCTCTCTCTCACACACACAACCCCGCAAAATCCCCTCAAGACGCCGGTCCGGCTCGAGTCGAGCCAAGGACGCCGGGATGGTCGTCCTCCCCACCACCACCACCACCACCCGGGCGGCGCTTAAGATGGCGCCGCCGCCGTCCTGGGCAAAAGAGCCGGGAGGCGTGGAGCTTCGCCGCCGGCCCCCGGGAAGGGAGCAAGCCGAGGGTCTCTCCTCGGAAGTTTCCCCCCCTGCCCCCGCGCGGGAAAGAAGGGAGGATGGGGGAAAAAAAGCTCCCGGGGTCAGAAAACGCGGGACGGCCAATGCCAAACTCCTCCTGCTCGGGCTCCGGAGCTGGGGCGGAGCCGCCGTCGCGCCAAAGACACCCGGGAGCGCCGCCCCCGCCGGGAGAAGCAGGCTCTCCGCCCCGCTCCGGAACAACCGGAGGTGTGTGTGGGGGGGTGTTTCCTCTCGCCATGGGGCCACTCCAGACCCTCGGCCATCACTCCCCCCACCCGACCCCGGAGTCGGAGAAAGCGGGCCGCAAATGGAGCGGCTCCCTCTCGTCGCCCGCCCGGTTTCTCTCCTCCCTGCTGCCCCGCCGCTGCCTTCCTCCTCCTCCCTCCCTCCGGCCGGCCGGCCGGCTTGGAGTCGCCGCGCTGGGGACTCACCTCGTCGAAGGCGGGGAAGCCCGGACTGGGCACGGGGCTCGCCCCTGAAAAAGAGAAAGGGAGGTTAGATCGGGGAAGCAGCCGGCGCGCCCCAGACCCCGGCGCCTTCGGCCCTCCCTCCCTCCCTTTGCAAAGCGGCCCCTGCCCGTCCTGCCCCTGGCCCCGCTGCCCGGGGGAAGAGGAGGAGGAGGAGGAGGAAGGGCTGCCCCGCCGGCTCGCCCACCTGCGTCCTCCTCGGAGCTGTTCATCCCCGCGGCCACTCGAGCCGGCTCGGCTCGGCTGCCCGTCTCCTCCTCGTTCGGCCGCTGCTGCCCCCAAAGGCGGGTGGGCGGGCGGGGGTGGAGAGGAAGGATCGGGGCGCGGGGTGGGGGTGGGGGCGGCGAGGAGGCTTCGGCGGAGCGGCGGGATCGGCGAGAGGCGGCGGCGGCGGCGGCGGCGCGTCTTCCTTCCTTCCTTCTTTCTCCCGCGGCGACGCAACGAGGGGGGGTTGGCGGGACCGCTTTCCCAGCGGTTCGAGGGGGTTGGCCGCTCGCTTTCCCAGCCCTCTTCGCTTGTAACCGGCGCCGGCTGTTGAGCGCCAACTCCGCCTCTCCCGGGCCGGCTCCGCCCAGGCAGGACTGGCGCGGGAGGCAGTACCACCTGGGGAGGAAGAGGAAGGGGGCGGCGGCGGCGGCAAGCGCGCAGAAGCCGGCGCGCGCGGGTGTGTGTGTGTGTGTGTGTGGGGTGGGGGTGGAGGAGGTGCGGCGGAGACCTCCTCCCGCTCTCCCCCCACGCGCTCACTTCCTTGGGTTGGCCCTTATGGGGGGCGGGGGGGGGGACGTGTGTGGGGGGGCTGGTTTGCCCGTCCTCTCCGGACCTCGCGGCCATCGGCAGGCGGGCTGCCGGTGTCGCCTTAGGAGGGGAGGGTGGGCGCGCCAGGATCTCCTGGCAAAGATCTTCCTTTCCTTCCCCCCACTCTTTTTCCTTCCCTCCTTCCCCTCCCCTCCCCGCTTTCAGACGCTCCCTCTTTTTCTATGATTCCAGCTCTTTTTTTTCCCCTTCCTTCCTCCTTCTCTTTCCTTCTTTCAGTCTCTTTCGCTCTTTTTCTTTCCTTTCGCAGACGTTCTTTCTTTCCTTCCTCCCCTTTCCCTTCTTTCACGCTTTCATTATTCGTTTCTTTCCTTTCCTTCCTTTCTCCTTTCCTTCCTTTCCTTCAGACTCTCGCGCTTTCCTTTCCTTTCGCAGACTTCCTTCCTTTCCTCCCTTCCCTTCCCATCCCTTTCCTTTCTTTCCTTTCTCTCACTCTCTTTCCTTTCCTTTCTCCTTCCTTCAGTCTCTCTTTCCTTTTCTTTTTCACACTCTTGCTCTTTCCTTCCTTCCTTCCTTCCTTCCTTTCCATCCCTTCCCTTTCTTTCTCTTTCTTTCTTTCTTTCTTTCTTTCTTTCTTTCTTTCTTTCTTTCTTTCTTTCTTTCTTTCTTTCTTTCTTTCTTTCTTTCTTTCTTTCTTCCCTTTCATATCTTTCCCTTCTTTCAGTCTCTCGCTCTTTCTCTTCCCTTCCCTTTTCAGATTATCTCTCTTTCCGTCCTCCCATCCCTTTCTTTCCCTCCTCTCGCTCTCCTTTACTTTCTCCTTCCCTTCCTTCAGTCTCTCTTTCCTTTTCTTTTTCACATTCTTGCTCTTTCCTCCCTTCCTTCATTTCTTTCCTCCCCTTCCCTTTCGATCCCTTTCCTTTCTCTTTCCTTCCTTCCTTCCTTCCTTTCCTTTCCTTCCCTTTCTTTCCCTTCTTTCGGTCTCTCGCTCTTTCTTTCTCTTCCCTCCCCTTTTTCATATTCTCTTTCTTTCCGTCCTCCCTCCCTCCCTCCCTCCTTCTTTCCCTTCGGGATATTCCAGCTGGGGAGCCAGAGACGCGGGGGTAATGGCGCTTTCCCCTTTTCCTTCGGCCAGGGGGAGGGTGGGGAGGGGAAACGAGGCTCATCTGAAACGGCCTGCCGAGCCTTTTCTCCGCGTCATCACTGAGGCCTCCCAGAGATGTTGTCCGACTCCAGGGCCCATCCTTCCCAGCCAGAGTTGGCGAAGCGGGGAAAAGAAGGGAAACCGGAGCCGCCAAGAGCCCTTCGCAGAGCTGCGGGCCGGCGCAAAAAGCCTGCCGGTTCTTGCTCCGTCCGGATGGGCCTGGGGGGCGCCTGGGTGTCGGGGCAAGGGAACTGCAGCCTCGGTTTGCTTGCGTGTTGAAAGGCTGCTTTTTACTTATCTGCCAACTGCGGGGATAAAAAATAGCTTGGTTATTTGCTTTGAATAGAATAGAATAGAATAACAGAGTAATGTTAATACTAATGTTCTGATGTCATTTCGAAAAAATCCTCTTAGTGAGCCCCTAGAAGCCAAGAGGAACATACATGCCAAATTTCAAGTTTGTAGGCTTTACGGTTCTGGAGATTTTGTGATGATGCATGAATAGTATTGCACTATACTATTTCATATACTATACACCATTTCATGTGTGTGTGTGTCTATCTATAGAAGAAGATATAAAATAGAACAGATAGACCAGAGGTCTCCAAACTTGGCAACTTTAAGACTCCCAGGAAGTTGAAGTCCACAAGTCGTAAAGTTGCCAAGTTTGGGGGCCCCTGCGACGTACTAATAACAATAATAGTGTAACAGACTAGTTGTGACTAGATTTTATATTAGCTTATTTGTAATTCTGTTGGTTCTATTGGCGTACAGTATTTATAATTAAAAGCCAACTTTATATTTAATTCATACATAGCAATAATCTTCATCTAATTTCCAGCTGTTATCTCTAACCACTCGTAAAATCTATCCCATGTTAAGTAATATTCTGTGTCTTCTTTGTCCTTTATTTTTAATGTCACTCTATCCATCTCTGCACAGTCTAATATTTTCCGAATTACAACCTCATCTGATGGGGTGTTCTCATTTTTCCAATATTGTGCAAATACAATCCTTGCTGCTGTCAATACCCCTTTATCATAGCCCTCTGGCATTATACCCAACAAAAGTATTTCTGGTTTCAGTTGTTGCTTGATCCTCTTTTCCAACCGTAGATGTATTTAAATATTAGAGGAAAATACATACATGGCCCTTCAAACTTTTGAGTGGGATCTGACTGAGGGCCATGCTCAGGCTATGCATTATACTCAAGGATAATGCAAAATTGGTTCCCCACCCTCCTCCAGGCATATTTAAAGGATCCTCTGATTAAACTGTGCTCAAGATCGCTTTGCAAACAGGATCTTACCAGGAGATTTTAGGGGTCTCAAAAGAGAGTGAGAGACCATACTCATGTGTCTATGTATGGCTTCTGGGTGTGTAGATAGAAAATTCCCCACCCCGTTTTCCTACCAATCAATCATTCTTTATTTGGGATCGCACGATACCATCTCCAGCTCTGTTCTCAGGGGGAGAGAGAGAGGAGAGACTTTTGGCTTCATGCAAGGAAAGCAGCAGAAGCAGCAGAATTCTTTCTTCTCCTCCCCAAACTCCTGGAATAATAAATCTGGACAGTCCAATTTCAGACTTAGTTAAGCAACCTTATAAATAAAGGGTATTTTGAAAAGTTAAGCATTATATGTTTATGCCTGTTGCAATTGCCTTATAACATCTTATAATCTTAACTATAACATCTATTCTGTTGTGACTCTATGATGCCACATTATGGTGATTTTATTATAGTTTTATCTTAATTTAACATTTTATCTCATCTGTTGTTCACCTATTTGCTTTTTTAAAACTTGTATTTGCATATGAGTGATTGCATGACCTCTGTAGATGCCAAATGCTAAATAAAATAAATGCAATGCTCTGGGTTTGATACATTAATTAATACCTCTCATTATAAGGTATATTTAGTTTCCATTACAAATTACTCAGGTTCTTATTGTTTGCATAAAAAATGGACACAAATTTGGTTTCCTCTCAAATTTCCCTTGCCTTTTGTTATAAATGTCCCTTCGGCATTTATCCATGAATCCATTGAGCAGTCAAACAATAACTCATTTTTGTTTTATTCCTTGTTCAACGTTGGCCTATCCGGTAAACATTCAGTTTAATGTCACACAGACTTTACTTTCATAAATTACTATTAATAACACTACCAACTTTCAAATGTGTGATGCATGTCATAATTCAAGTCTATTTGCTTTTTCTATAGCAACAAATGTACAATAAACTTTCCTGCTTTTGTAACATTTCCCAGTGATGTGCTGAAAAGCCAAAACGTGGTTTTCACATCTACTCAGCATAAAGCCACACTAGGATAGGATAGGATAGGATAGGATAGGATAGGATAGGATAGGATAACAGAGTGGGAAGGGACCTTGGAGGTCTTCTAGTCCAAACCCCCACTACACTTTCCAAAGTTGTTTATGGTCATCTTGTACCTTTGTGATCAGAATTTTTTCCAAGTAGCTTTACCTGGCATGTTTAAAATAGTCCCATTGCAGTTTATTATTCAGTCTTAACAACTTTTTCCTTTGCATAAGGCAACAGTCTCAGCACAGAAGTAGTATTCACACAGCAAAATATATAGATGTGACACAGAACTCTAAATGTAAGCTACATCTGTATTTTATCATTTCTTCAGCTACATTCCATCTCTGAAACGTGTTCCGACATGTAACATGTTACTGGTAATGGTACAATATGTTAACAACCCTTAGGTCTTTCTTTTCATCCATTTTTTTCCTTGAACCTTATTTACCACATATCCTGCCTTTATTATTTAAAAACAAAACAAAACTCAAGATGGTGAACGTAACCTAATTTTATTTCCTCCTATTTTTCCCATAACAACAACCCTGTGAGGTGCATTGAGCTGAGAAAGACTAGTCCAGTCATCCAGCTGGCCAAGGCAGGACTAGAGCTCCCAGTCTCCTGGCGATTGGCCAAAGTCACCCAGCCAGCTTTCAAGCCAAGGGTGGGACTAGAACTCCCAGTCTCCTGCTTTCTAACCTGATGCCTTAACCACTCAGCTCTTTCAGTGGGCACGTTCTTTCTTGTACAAAACTTAACATACTCTGTATAGCATCCGCTCCTAGAAATTTAATCCAAATCTTCATTTTTTGTTTTAAATCCCACCCACTGTGCTAGAAACTTTCTATTTAGCTTTCTTCGTTGACCTCCAAGGTACTGTTGACACCTCCCCAAAAATCATGCGTCCCGTATTCACAGCCTGTCCTTTTTGTCTTCCCCCTTTCGCTAACTCTACTGAATCTTTCCTCCTAAATTTTGAACATGACATCTTTCCTTCATGTGTTTAAAGATATGTTCATTCTGTTGCCCTCAAGCACCCTTGACCTGACCAGGCAGAGTTGGCATGCTGAGGTTCCCATAAATTGTGTCTCATCGGATGGGATCCAGGAAACAGGCCTTCTTTGTCACAAAGCCTGTCCCCCTAGTATGAAAAGGATCTTAGGATCTTGGCTTGCCCTTCAGGTCATTGGCTAGATCATTGTCAAACTCAATTTCATTGAGGGGGTGCTTCCGGCCTGTGGTTGACTTCGGGCAGGGCGAGGAGAGCCGGGTGGGTATGGCAGACTGGGTGGATGTCCATCATATTTTTTTATTTTTACAAAACTTTATTAAGTAAATTATTAAAAACATTGGACGTGGTGTAGTCATCCCGACAATCCTTGTTGTCACACATATTATGGCATAAAATAAGTATGGTTGTAGGGTCTCCCGCTTGGGCGGGTGGGTTGGACTAGATGACCTACAAGGTCCCTTCCAACTCTGATTATCTGTTATTTGTTATTTATACATTTATACAGCTATAAATGGTATTTCCCAGTTTTAGTCATCCATACTCTAAAGGATCTAAAAAGATCCTTCCTTTTTTCCCACCATTGATAAAATATATCCCATATTTTATAGGATTCTATCTCGTCCTTATCTTTCATTTCCCAAGTTAATTTGTCCATCTCAGCGCATGACCGTATCTTTTTTATTACGTCATTTTCATCGGGAATTTCTTTGCTTTTCCACATTTGGGCGAAGGCTAACCTTGCTGCTGTAATCACATGTATTATTAGATATATCTCCTGATTATAATTATAATTATATAATTATAATTCCAAGTAGGAAAAACTCTGGTTTGAATTCTATTTTATGACCTAGCATCTCCTCAAGCCATTTCTGAGTTCTCTGCCAAAACTCCTTAGTTTTCCTACATTTCTACCATACATGATAATACGATCCATATTCTTTGGTACATTTCCAACAGTTCGGTGACATGTTTGGGTACATTTTAGAGAATTTTGCTGGTGGAAGATGCCACCTATAAAACATTTTATATAGGTTTTCCTAATACGATGATGCCGCTTACTGGGCATGACCGACTGGGTGGACTTGGCCAACTTGCTGGCATGTTTCCTCTTCACACTGGGTAGACCAAGCCGAAGCCAAATTGGCCCAATATTTCCTCTTTGCATTGTGTAGACTGGGCCAAAGTGACGTGGGCCGGCCCATTACATTTTTCGGGACAGCCCTGCAGGCCAAATGCGACCACATCGTGGGCCGTACCTGGGCCGCAGGTTTTGTGTTTGATAGCCCTAGGCTATTTATTTTATTTTATTTATTTTGTCAAAAGCTTACAATACAATAGAAATAAGAATAAACGTAAGTTTAAGTACAAGAAATAGGAACTAATAATTGGGGACAATAGGACAGGGATGGTAGGCACGATTGCACGCTTATGCACGTCCCTTACAGACCTCTTAGGAATGGGGTGAGGTCGATAGAGGTTAGTTTGAGGGTAAAGGAGTGGGGGTTAGAGGATGTAACAACAGAATCTGGTAGTGAGTCCAGATATTGATCAGTCTGTTGCAGAAATCATACTTCCTGCAATCGAGTTGGGAGTGGTTTACATTAAGTTTATATCTGTTTTGCGTTCTTGTGTTGTTGTGGTTAAAGCTGAAATATTCGTTAACAGGTAAGACGCTATAACATATGATTTTATGTACTATGCTTTAAATCCAATCTTAGCCCAGCGTAGTTCAAGGTTGTCTAAGTGACAGATATTTTCTACAGGTAGTCCTTGACTTAAAACATTTAGTGACCGTTCAAAGTTACCACAGCACTGAAAAATGCGACTTACAGCCATGTTCCACCGTTAAGAGCTCTGTACAATTCCCTACGGTCATATGATCAAAATTCAGGCGCTTGGAAACCGGTTCATACTTATGACCGTTGCTGTGTCCTCAGGTCACGCGATTCCCCTTTTTGCAACCTTCTGACAAGCAAAGTCAAAATGGGGAAGCCGGATTCGCTACACAACCGGGATACTAACTTTTTTTAAATCAACTCCAGGGACTCAATTAACAACGGTGGCAGGAAAGGGCGTGAAATAGGGGCAAAACTGACTTCACAAACATCTCACTTAACAACAGAAATTTGGGGGGGGGGGGCATTGCAGTCATAAGTTGAGAACCACCTGCCTATATCAACCTCAATAGTTAGAAACAGGTCAGGAAATCAATTCCCCACAAGGAGGTCTGAAATTATTATTATTTTGAGAATGGCTATAATTACAGAACCTTGGAAGTCTGTTTCTGCCGGGCCTCCTCCCTTTTCTTCTACTCTGGTGAGTTAGGGAGGCGTTTGGGCTGCTTACAAAGGCTGTATTTGCCCTTGGTGGATTTAAAATAAGTTTCCTCCCTTGTTCCTTTGATAACAGTTTGCAAATCTTCTTCAAGGTCAACTTTTTAAAAAACTCTGTAAAGTGGAGGTTTTAACAACAAGAAGTCCCTGGATGTGTTTTCACTAGTATTTTGAGCAACGGTATTATTATATGTTTCCCAGAGTCCCAATAGAATGGAGTAAACTTATATATTTAATAAATATCCTAAATGGATAATTATCGGGCAGCCTTCTCCTTTATTCTTGGGTCTCCAAATAGCCCCGTTTTCTGTCTTCACAACCTAAAAGTTCTTTTGAATTGCACTTTCAGGATGGCGCATAATTTCCCCTCAAGCTTTTGTCTCAAGTATTCACTAAAGTACAGGAAATAATGGGCAATTATCTGCCACTTAAGGATCCCTTCATCCATGGATACCCAAAATAAGCTAGAGAAATAAAGAGGAAGACAATATCATAGGGATCCCTCAAATAAAGTAACAGAGTTGGAAGGGACCTTGGAGGTCTTCTAGTCCAACCCCTTGCCTAGGCAGGAAACCCTACACCCCTCCAGACAAATGGTTATCCAACATTAAAATAAAAACTTATATTATTCTTATTATACAGCTTCTGGAGGTAAGTTGTTCCCCTGATTAATTGTTCTGTCAGGGAATTTCTCCTTAGTTCTAAGTTGCTTCTCTCCTTGATTAGTTTCCATCCTTTGCATCTTGTCTTACCCTCAGGTGCTTTGGAGAATAGCTTGACTCCTTCTTCTTTGTGGCAGCCCCTAAAATATTGGAAGAGTGCTATCATGTCATCTTCACCAAACTCGGCGTACCCAATTCCTGCAACCGTTCTTATGGTTTAGCCTCCAGTTCCCTCATCATCTTTGTTCTTCTCTGAACTTTTTCTAGTTTCAACATCTTTTTTTTTCAATGTTGTGGAAGCTTCTCACGACTGGTGCAGCACCTTTGTATGGCTATAATGTATTGAAAATGAACAGAACAAGGGATGTTGCATTGCATTTAAAGAAACGTATACAGAAATCCCGCAATCGAAGGATGGAAATTCCACTTAAGAGTGAAGAGTGAGGAAAACAAATGAACATTGAGGGACTATTATAGGTCTCCTTTCTTCATCCAGAGCGGCCAAATGAAATACCAAAATGGCTGTTACGACAAGTAAGACATTTATGGGCATTGATTCAATAGGAGTTTGTTTTTATTTTTGGCAGTTTCATTTGTCTATCGATGTTTTATCCAACATGTTTAACCAGACTGGTTAAAGACGGAGGTCAACATAATATGTCTGTCTGAAATGGCATAGGGTTTTCTGCCCAAGCAGGGGGTTGGACTAAAAGACCTTCAAGGTCCCTTCCAACTGTTACTCTTAGTCTATTCTGTTCTGAGTAAAGCATGGTTAATATTTGTGGTTTAGTAGGCTGGGAGAACAAGCCTGATTTATTGTGCATATAAAAAAAGATGACTTACTTTGATACACAGGCTCAGTATGTTGTGTGAATGTAGACAAGACAGTGTTCAGGCCTGTTTTTTTTTGACATACACATATTGCATACTCTTAATATCCAGCCTATTCTCTGTGAATAGAGGGCGGGGATCCCCAAACTTGGCAACTTTAAGACTTGTGGACTTCAACTCCCGGAGTTTGAAAACCCACAAGTCTTAAAAGTTGTTTGGAGTTTGGAGACCTCTGGTATAGGGAGACCTCCACCTACATCTGGTCATTTAACGACGATTCAAAGTTCCAACGGACCCAAATAAAGTTACAGATGACCTGGATTCAAAGTTCCAATGGCTGGGCCCTTCCCTTAGGCATGCGATTGCATTCTGGGTGCTTGGCAACCAACCTGCATTTATGGCCCTTTTGCAGCACTTCCTGATCAGGTGATTGCAATTTACGTTTTGGGGTGTTTTTTTTTGCTGGAAAAATGGTGTTTACTTGTGGTTTTCCAGCAAAATACACTAATTATAGACCACGGGTTCATTGAACACCCGCAGATTTGTTTAATGACCATGGGGGCTGTATGCTGCAAAAAAAGTCCTAAAAAAATTCGACGACCCACTTGCAACCATAATTTTGGGCTGAATTAGAAACCTGGGTCGAGGACTATCTGTTACACGTAGTACTTGACTTACAACAGTTTATATGGTGACCGTTCACAGTTATGATGGCACTGAAGAAAAGTGACTTATGTTTTTCACACCCCCGTTGCAGCATGTGATTTACATTCGGACACTTAACAACCGACTCACATTCACCACGGTTGCAGTGTCCTGGAGTTATCAACTTTCCCCAACTTCCTGACAAGCGAAGTCAATGGGGAAGCCAGAATCACTTAACAACCAGATTACTAATTGCAGTGATTCACTTAACAAGCAGAGCAAGGAAAAGTCATAAAATGGGGGCAAATCTCATTGAACAAATTTCTCACTGAGCAACATAAATTCGGGGCTCAACTGTGGTCGTAAGTGGAGGATTTACCTGTATTCTGCACGCTACAGCATTCTTAACCAATGTTTTTTCAGGACTGCTCCCAAGACGTTTAGCAAACGCCGGACCAAGGTCTGATTCATTCCACCGTACAAATGCGCCTTCTGACTTTGTGCATAGGTAGTCCTCGACTTACAACAGCTCATTTCGTGACTGTTCGGAATTACAACAGCTCTGCGGCAACCTGTGACCGTTTTTCACATTTACGGCCATTGCAGCATCCCCATGGTCTAAATTCAGACACCTGGCAACCAGTGGTGGGATTCAATTTTTTTTTACTACCGGTTCTATGGGCGTGGCAGAGGAAGGATATACTGTAAAATCCCCATTCCCTCCCCAGCCCACTATTCTGCTTTCCAGCTCTGTTCTCCTGTGCAGGGCAACCAAAAAGGAGCCAGCCAATCAGCTGGGACTCAATGGGAGGCGGAGAATAGATGGGGGTGGAGCCAGTCAGTGGCGGCATTTGCCGGTTCTCCAACCTACTCCAGGACTTTTCCAGAACTGGTCCGAACCTGCTGAATATCACCTCTGCCGGCAACTCATATTGGTGAGGGTTTCGGCGTTCCCGGGTTGCGTGATCCCCTTTGGTGACCCTCTGGCAAGGACAGTAAATAGGGAAGCCAGATTCACTTAACAACCGGCTTACATACTTAACAACTGCAGTGATTCACTTAGGCACGGTTGCAAGAAAGGTTGCAAAATTGGGTTAAAACTCATTTAACCCCTCGCTTAGCCACAGAAATTTGGGGCTCAATCGTGGTTCAGTTGAGGACTACCTGTATACAATCAACTCTTGTGGACGTTTCCCCTCCAGTCAGTGGTGGGATTTTACTACTGGGTCTGTGGGCGTGGCTTGGTGGGCATGGCAGGGGAAGGATACTGCAAAATCCCCATTGCCCCACCACCCCACCCCACCAGCCTGCTTTCCAGCTCTGTTTTCCTGTACAGGGCAACCAAAGGAGACCCAGTCGATCAGCTGGGACTCAATGGGAGGCAGAGAATAGAGGGGGGCGGGGCCAGTCAGAGGTGGGATTTGCTGGCTCTCTGAACTACTCAAAATTTCCGCTAACGGTTCTCCAGAACTGGTCAGAACCTGCTGAGCACCACCTCTGCCTCTGCCCCGGTTTAAAACTACCCATGCTGCTAAAAAAAAAGAAAATAAAGGAAATCCAAGACCGGAGAGATCCAATTTATTTACACAGCGATCTCAGTGCTGATGAACGAGGAGGTGGGGGGGACTGAAAGTGTAATGGTGCAATGTAAAACCACTTCATTTTATTTTCAAGACATGGTGCGTTAGCTGGGACAGACCTTAACCCTACATGGGAGTTTAGACCTACAGAGACTTGGGAGGCCATTTTTAGATATAAGCCCCACCCCCAACCCCAACCCCACCCCCAAAAAAACCAACAACAGCCAAGCCCACTCCCTTCTGGCAGAAGAGGAAAAACTGCTGCATTTCCACCATCCTGTACCCTGCATACAGTAAGTGTCGCTTTTTGTATTGTGATGCGTCTACCTCGGGTCAAGATCAGAAATGAAGACAGGCTCCTAATCCCCGTACAAAAAAGCAGGGGGGGGTCCCCAAACGTGGCCACTTGAAAGACTTGTGGACTTCAACTCCCAGAATTCTCCATCCAGCACAGCTTAAACTCTCTCGTGTAATCCCTTCCTCTCCAATCTCCCTCCTCTTTGGGAGATAAAGAGAAAAAGAAACGGACACGGCATGGCTGAGGAATTCTGGGAGTTGAAGTCCACACGTCTTTTAAGAGTTGTCCAGTTTGGGGAACCCCTGTTCTAGAGTCCCAGCATAGCTGGCTGAGGAATTCTGGGAGTTGAAGTCCACAAGCCTTAAAAATTGCCAAGTTTGGAGACCTCTACAAAAAGCATCACCGTCTGAGGTCGGGCGGGGAGGAGGCAGGAAAGGGGAGGAAATTTAAGGCTATGCCATGAGGAAAAAAGAAAAAAGAAAGAGAGAAGCCATTTCAAGAGAACCTGGCTTGCTTGCTTGCTTGCTTGCTTGGAGGGGCTGCAACTCTTTCCCATTAAGAGGGGGAGAAGGCGGCAAGAAACGATCCAGTTTCCAAAGGACGGTTTTGCGGCTCCAGCCCATTTCCAGGAGAAGCTACTCAAACGTGCAACATTTATTTACGCCTGAAGCCTTCTTACATTCCTCGGCGGTGGGTTCAGTTCTACCGACAGGCTGGATGGGGTGAGGGGGAGACAGGGACAGCTCGGAGCAGCCGTGTCTCTTCCCCCATCCCAACTCCCACCCCCTTAAATCAGCCCTGGGGGCTCCCCTGCCCCCCAAAAATAACCTCTCCCTTCAGCTGTCCTTCTGTCCCTGCCCAGCAGAGACTTGGCACAGATCCAGCAGCGGAGTTGGCAACTTGGGTTACTTTCGTCCTCTCTTTCCTGGCGGATGCTGGTTACTCGGGGGAGAGGGGGGAAGGAGGAGGAGGAGGGGGGGGTGTTTCAGCTCGGCAGTTGTTTCGCCCAACGGCAGTGGAATCCCGCCCCCCCACCGGGCGATTCCATCGGGCGTGTTCCACTCCCTCCGCCAGCTCGCGCACACAGCTGGGCGCCTTTATAGGAAACCTTCTTTCCGGAACTGCTCTTGCAAGATGTCTCTGTACTCGTCGAAGCCGCCCTCGATACGTTGCACGGTGCCGCTGCCACACACCCACAGCTCCTTGCACACCAGCCGGATGAAGCGTTCGTCGTGCGAAACGAGGATCAAGCCGCCCTAGAACAAGACGGGTGGGAAGGGAGCCTCACATCACCCACTGGGGAGAGCTTTGGCCGCAAGGTCAGTGGTTCCCTCGCTTACCGTAGTTTTGTTCTGGCTGTTTGGTGTTTTGTTTTGTTTTTTTGAATACAATTAAAACCCTTTGCTGCTTTCTTAAGCTTGGTTTGTTTCCTTGCAAGGTGTTTCGATACCTAAACCGGGGAACGTCGTCTCTCAGCATAACGTTGATGATGGGATCTAGTTTGGTAATGAAATGTCTGTAAGGAAACAGCCAAGCTCAAAGGGAGCAGCAAAGGGTTTCAATCGTGTTAAAAACCAAACAGCCAGAAAGTTGCAGCGAGAGCGCCTCATTTCAACCTTGAGCTACAAATATTCTCCTTTAGCAATAGTACTTATAGACTTATATACTGCTTCATAGTGCTTTACTGCCCTCTCTCTAAACCAGGGGTTTGCTGGCTGAGGAATCCTGGGAGTTGAAGTCCACAAGTCTTAAAGTTGCCAAGGTTGGACACCCTTGCTCTAAACGGTTTACAGCAGAGGTCCCCAAACTTGGCAACTTTAAGACTTGTGGACTTCAACTCCCAGAATTCTCCAGCCAGCACAGCTTAAACTCTCTTGTAATCCCTTCCTCTGCAATCTCTCCTCTTTGGGGGAATAAGAGAAAAAGAAACAGACACGGCTGGCTGAGGAATTTTGGGGAGTTGAAGTCCACAAGTCTTAAAGTTGCCAAGTTTGGAGACCCCCTGGTTTACACAGTCAGCATATTTGCCCCCCAACAATCTGAGTCCTCATTTTACGGGTGGAAGGACGGAAGGATTTTACGGGTGGAAGGAAGCATTTTCCTTAAGAAGCGTGGAAGGCTGAGTCAACCTTGAGCCAGTCAGGATCGAACTCCTGGTCTGTGGGGCAGTGTTAGCCCGCAATAAGGCCTTCTAACCACTGTGCCCTTAGGGTCAATGAAAATCCCCATTAAAACGGTCAATTAACCTCCCCTTGCCATTAGCAGAGTTTTCATTTGAAGGTCTGCTTCCGCATTATGACCCTTCAAATTCTTACGCAGGTGGCAAGAGTTGGTTGACCTTCTCTGGGCCTGGGAGTCAAGCAAGATTAGGACTTGGATGAGGAACCTGTAATGACACGCCTGCAAATAAAAACCCAAGCTGAAAACTCGCACAATCAAGCAAAACTGCTCTTAAAGGTGGTTGATGCCTCCGTGAAGGTACCAATCCTGGGCTTGATTTGGTACCTTTATCTTCCATCTCCAATGCAAAGCGAAGAATGAGGAAAGCCCAGTTAGTCATCCCCAGCCTGGTGTTTTCTGGCTTGCTTGGGAAATGTGGAGACTGTAATTTTAGCAGGTCTAGAGAATACAGGTGGTCTTCAACTTACAACACTTCGTTTAGTGACCATTCCAAGTTGCAACAGTACTGAAAAAAGCAACTTGCGACCGTTTTTCAGAGTTACGACCTCTGGAGCATCCATCATTGGTCACACGATCAAAATTTAGACGCTTAGCAACTGACTCGTATTTATGACGGTTGCAGTGTCCCGGGGGTACATGATCCCCCCTTTGCAACCTTCTGACAAGCCAAGTCAATGGGGAAGCCAGATTAATTTAACAACCAGGTTACTAATTTAATTATTGCAGCGATTCACTTAAGAAGTACGGTAAGAAAAGTGGTAAAATGGGGCAAAACTCATTTAACAAATTTCTCCCTTGGCAACATAAATTGCGGTCGTAAGTTGAGGACTACCTGTATCACCTTGGGAAGACTTGAGTTAATCACTGGCTACAGTGGACTACTGCTTATAGTGTGCATTAAACTTTGAGCTAATTGTTCTATATTGGGGAAGCTTTAAATTGTCCTACGTTGGGGACGCTTTAAAGGGAACCATTGTGCAAGATCAAAAATCCAGGTAGCTCTTTGTCTTGTCTGCTCCCTGACATCACTTTCCCACTTGCCCTTCTGTTTCTCAAAGAAAAAAAACACACATCACAGAATAGGATTTATGTTGGGATTTGGCTATGATTAAACAAGCTCTGTGGTGTTTTGCATTCAGCCTACTAAAGTTACTCTGGAGTGGGAACTTTGCGCCAAAGTGCTACATGATAAAGTAGCGGTGTTTTCCCTTGGGATTGTGTGTTTGTTTGTACTACAGTGGAGAAAGACATGGCTGCTTTAAGCTGTTAAGAGAAAGATGCTACATTGGTGTGAAGCATCTTCTGAGATCCAGTTTCAAGCACAGACCTATTATCAACCCACAATTTCCCCCTAAAACTAAATTTGACAACGAAAGAATGAATTAAATTTGCATCTGCTGATATCTTGATGAATGTATTTCCTATGTACACTGAGAGCTTACGCACCGAAGACAAATTCTTTGTGTGTCCAATCCCATTATGTTGTGCAAACTCAGCGTTGCAGACTTACCCGGAATTTGTTGAGTGCTTTTGCTAGAGCTTCAATGGTTTCCATGTCCAGGTGGTTTGTTGGTTCATCCAGTATATAGAAGTTGGGGCTACAAGGGGGGGTAAAAAATGCAATTATAGTACAGGCAATTTTTGATTCACAACTTTTGAGGCTGGAATTATCACCCTAATTCCATCATGTTGGTCATTAAGTGGGTCATCGCACGACCATGCCAGATTTTACTGCCTTTTTTTAGGTGCTTGTTAAAGGGAATGTGATGGTCGCAAAGCAAACACAGCTGTCACCAAGTAAAGCTATTGTCTACAATGGATGTTTTGGGGGGTTTTTTTTGTCTAGAAAATGGAAATAAATGCCAGCTTCCGGCAAAAAAAACTTACACAACCCCTGCACCACGAAACAAGTCCCACTGGGAATTGTTGGGAGTTTATTAGGATCAGATAGCAATTTAAGTGCAATTCAAACCAATGTGATCCACAAGTCCCACTGAGTTAAATAGAAACAGGACTTAAAACAGTGAGCTGAGATCATCCATTCCCACAACACAGTCAAAACTATTTACTAAGACTCTATTACTATTCTTCTTCTCATCCTTCCTATTACCTATCTCCTCCCACTTATGACGATAACCATGTTGCTTGTATCTTTATGATTTATGTTGCTTTATTTAGTTTCCTGATATGATTTGACTGCTTATTTAGTATCCTACGAAGTTGTATCTTATATGTTGTATCTTATGATTCTTGTATTTTTTTAATGTACACTGAGAGCATGTGTACCAAAGACAGATTCCTTGTATGTCCATTCACACTTGGCCAATAAAGAATTCAATTCAATTCAGAAAATTGCATTCCTTTGACTGCGGGACTCTGCAAATGGCCGTAAACGGGGGCTGGTTGTTGAGTGCCAAAAATATGATCTTGTTCCCCCTCCATGTTAAGGACACGCTTTCTGCCCACTATTTGAATAACTGGATTATAATTATTAAAAATAATTACTAAATTATTTATACAACAGTAGTGAGACTGATCTCCGGGGGGGATGAGTCTGCCTACCGAGATGAGGTGGACTGGTTGCTTTTGTAGTGTGGAGACAATAACTTGGTCCTCAACACCAATCAAGGAGCTTATAGTGGACTATAGAAGGAACGGATCAGACATCCAGCCCTTCCTTATCAATGGAGACCGAGGGGAGCAAGTGGCCAGTTTTAAGTTTCTGGGTGTTACCATAAAAAAGGACGTGACTTGGGGTGCTGACATTGCAGCCCTAGTCAAAAGGGCCCAGCAGCGATTATATGACCTGACACTTCTCAGAAAACAACAACTGAATGGAAAACTGCTGGTGACCTTCTACCGCTTCACCATAGAGATTATCTTTACTTACTGCACCTGTGTCTGCTTTGCCAGTTGCACAGGGGCAGATAGGAAAGCGCTCCAGAGGGTTAACGTCATTGCCTAGAAGATCATTAGTTGCCCTCTCCCCTTTTTGGAAGAGCTTTATAGCTCCCACTGCCTTAAGAAAGTTCAAAACATTCTCAAAGATCCATCTCATCCTGGACACCTCCTTTAAAAAAAAAAAACTATTACTATCTGGCAGACGGCACAGGATAATAATAAAAACAAGGACAAATAGGCTGAAAAACAGCTTCTATCCCAGGGCAGCAGCTCTTTTGAATTCTGCCGTATAGTGCAGTGTTGGTGCGGTGTTGGGTGGGTTTTCAATTCAATGTGTGAAGGGTGAAGGATGTGTGTTTGTGTTTATTTTCATAGTCATAATGTACACTGAAGATGGTGTTTGATTTCACTGTACCAGGTGCAATGACAATAAAGTAAACTAAACTAAAAAGTAAACTGAAAACAACAGTAACAGCAACAGAAAACCAACCAACAATAACAACCCAGCGGGATTACCAAGGCATGGTCATCTGGGCAAAGGCCACTCTGCTCTTCTGTCCCCCCGATAGGCTGGCAACCGGGCGGACCGCCAATTCTCCGGAGACTCCGTAGCACCCCAGCTGATGGCGGTATTCCTCCTCTGACTTCCCTGAATCACGTGGGGCAGAAAGAGAGGTGTGAAATCCAGGCCTAAAACGTTATGAGGCACGAGAGCTAAACCCAAATCTCATTATCCCAATAACCAGCTACGACTGGGAAGCCACGCTGGGGGATGCTACGGGCCATGCCGATTACGGGGATTAAACACTATTTGGAGCATTAATTTGTGACTGTATTCATACAGCATCTTAGGAGGCATCTGTTTTAAACACGTTTTGCCGAGACGGAAAGGTGTAACATTAAACCTGGGAACGCGGTGGCTCAGTGGCTAAGAGGCTGAGCTTGTCATTCAGAAAGGTTGGCAGTTCGGCGGTTCGAATCCCTAGTGTCGTGTAATGGAGTGAGCTCCCGTTACTTGTCCCAGCTTCTGCCAACCTAGCGGTTTGAAAGCATGTAAAAATGCAAGTGGAAAAATAGGGACCACTTTGGTGGGACGGGAACAGCGTTGCATGCGCCTTCGAGTGTTCAGCCATGCTGGCCACATGACCACGGTGACGTCTTCGGACAGCGCTGGCTCTTCTGCTTTGTAACGGAGATGAGCACCGCCCGCTAGAGCCGGAAACGACTAGCGTGTAGGTGCGAGGGGAACCTTTACTTTTTTACCTTTTAAAGGTCTAACATTAAATCACACCCCAATGGTTCGTAAACCGTGGAGCCCTTGGTGCTCTCTTGAGATTGGCTGTTTGCTTGCTGATGTTTCATTACCTGACGAGGTAACATCGTCCATGCTGGCGATTGTGGGGTTTGCCCCCCGTTTATATACAGTAGCTTGCCCTCCCCGTGTTGGAAAGAGTATGGTTTTCTCCTTGGTAGTGCCTAGTTTAGGACATTGTTTTCTGCTTGACTGTTTGTCTGGGGTTAATCCCTGCTTATCTGGGTGTTGGTTACAACCAAGCTCAGAGAGAGGGCTCCACAATTCAGCCCTGAATCATGGATATTCTCCTTTATTGGTTTACGAACTCTTAATGGGCAACTTTATTCCAAGTGGAATGTATTTGGACACACTGGCTGAGAGACCATGATTGGTGGCTTGTTCAAGGAGATGCAAAAAAGTGGGACCAGGGGCCTGTAAAAACCTACTTTCTCTGGCTCTCAGATTCAATGAGGAATAGATGAGCCAAAAGCAGAGGACTACCCCTTACCCCACCTCACCTGCGTTAAGACATGGGAAGAGGAAAAAATGAATGCCTTAAGACCGATGCCATAACATCGGTGCCTTTTATGGAGTATGGTTCCGACAAAACCCAGTATGGCCCGCTGATCAATAAAAGCTGCTGCTGGCTTAACATGTTTCAGGAATCCTTGCCAATAAATTCAGCATGAAAGCCACGTCTTAGAACAGAGGTCCCCAAATTTGGCACTTTGACTTGTGGACTTCAATTCCCAGAATTCTGGGAGTTGAAATCCCCAAGTCTTAAAGTTGCCAAGTTTGGAGACCTCTATCTTAGAACGAGGTTGTACCTCGAGTCACTGTCTTTAATCTTCAGTGTTCAGTAAACAGAACAGTGGAGGGGTGGTTAACTACGTAGGCCATGAAACGGCGGGAGCTGAAATCTAACAAATTGTGAGAGAGTGTTTGGCAACTTACCTGGAAACCTTTTGGCTAGTAGTTCTGTGGCACTAATATCCAAATCCAGCTGATCCACATGATGCTGACTGAAATAGCCAATTTTAAGGTTTCTGCCAAAAATAAATAAATTGCATTGTTAAAGCTAGAGTTTAAAATGGTCTATTATTGAAAACACTAGCTCAACACCTGTGCTTTGCTACGAAACTATGTGGCTGGGCTTAGTTTTGGGGGAGGAAATAGGGAAAAAAAAATCTGCCTCTGCCTACCAGCATCCATCGGTATTTATTTGGCTAGCTGTCCTGTCAGTGTGTTAAGAGTTGAGGACTGTTTGGAAAGTGAAACAGTATTTGCTGTGTGTGCAAGGAGACAGCAAGGACCCTGGGTGTGGCTTCGCTCAACTGTTCTGTACTAAAACTGCTCCTTTCCTCTGCTTGTGTTTTGCATTTGGAACAGATTTCTTTTCAGGTGGGGAGGGGGAGTAGAACTCCTTAGCATCAGAGCGTGTTAATAATAATATAGGAAATACTAATAGGTCTGATGGTCATTTCGAAAAATCCTTTGTTTGTGAGCAACTAGAAGCCAAGAGGAACGTACGTGCCAAATTTCAAGTTTGTGGGCTTTACGGCTTTGTTCGGGTATTTTCCCATGGTCATTGTAGATGTGCTTTTAAAGCTTTTAAACTTTAAAAGCACAACTACAATGACGTAGGAAAATACCCGAACAAAGCCGAATGCCATACATGTAAGTACCTGCGAAAACTTAAGAAAACATATAGATAGACAGATAGATAAGATAGATAGATAAGATAGATAGATAGATAGATAGATAGATAGATAGATAGATAGATAGATAGATTAGCCAAAGGAATAACTTGCTGTTCTGTAAGATAAATGTGTTCCCTTGCTTGACAAGGAGAGAAGAAGAAGGATAAATTGAACCTGGCTTCTGTTGCTTAAAGAGGCATATTCCTTACTGTTGTTCTGTCAGAGCCAGGGAACATTTCAGGGTCAATTCCAAAAAGGGATTCTTGGGCACAGGTCGTCCTGACACCATATCTAATCTATAACTCTTCAAAGAATCCACATTCCCCCCACCCCCACCCCAGGATCACTCAACAGCAGCAAAGGGCTGCGTCTTTTTCAAGGTCAATCTTCTCTCCCGGTGGTTTCCCGGTTTGGCCATTTTAAGACGGGTGGACTTCAACTCCCAGAATTCTCCAGCCATGCTGACTGGGGAATGCTGGGAGTTGAAGCCCACCTAATTTAAAGTTGCCATGGGTTGAGAAACACCATCTTCGAGTGATGAAGAACAGCAGGAAAGTAGGGCAGAGATAGGAAGCAACAGCAGTGTTGCATCTCCCAGCCAACGTTGAGAAGCTGAGAGTATCACTCCTCCCTTAATGAAGGAAGCAGCAGCAGGAAAGAAAAAATGTAGCTTAGTTCAGCTTTTGAGCTAATAGGCCTTGGCCTGAGCTGTGATGGTGCTTCGAAGTGGCGCTTACGTTGCACACAATGTGGCCTTCAGCCTGGGAATTCAAAACTGCTGTTCTAGTCCAATGTGCCGAGCGTTTAGCAGAAGTTTCCCATCTTCACAGAAAGATTAAAAGCTTATCTCCAAAGTAGACAGAAAGCAATGTGAAGCACACGTGCCTCGGGAATCCGGGATGCTATTAACTGCTTAGCAACAAGCCAACCATATTCTACGTGTTTTGCTCTCTTCTTCTCTTTCCACCCTATCGCTTTGATGTGGTTGGAAAGCTACCTGTGAGCGTGTCTAATCCCTCGCACAGGTGCCAGGTCTCCCATCAGGATCTTCAGCATGGTAGATTTGCCAGCTCCGTTCTCTCCAACCTTAGAAGTAAATGATATAGGGATTACAGAAACATCCTGCCAAGCTCCCTTTTAGGATTCCAGAGCTCAAGAGAAATGGGATAAAAACTTTACTCTGTTACGTGCATATTTACTTCTAGCCCTTTTTCAGTCTAAGAAGCGAACATACAAGCAATGGAAGACAAGGATGGGAAGGGATGGAGGAAGCAGTAATAAATTCTAGTTCTAATCCCTAACATTCAAGGACTTGTTTTGGTCCAACGAAATGGTGATTAAACACTGCCTCCATTGATACTATAAAGAGCCTGACACTTTCCTTTGTTTTGCTTTTTTGGTTAAAATTAAACAGGGTCCCCAGCTACAAATCTTTAGGTACAGCAGTTGTTTTGTTTTTGGGGGGGGTGGGGGGGGGGTTGGGGGGGGTTTGGGGGGGGGGGGGGGGGGGGGGGGGGGGGGGGGGGGGGGGGGGGGGGGGGGTGGGGGGGGGGGGGGGGGGGGGGGGGGGGGGGGGGGTGGTGGGGGGGGGGGGGGGGGGGGGGGGGGGGGGGGTGTGTTTTTTTTTTTTTTTTTTTTTTTTTGGGGGGGTTTTTGGGGGGGGGGTGTTGGTTTTTTGGGGGGGGGGGGGTGGTGGGGGGGGGGGGGTGGGGGGGGGGGGGGGGGGGGGGGGGGGGGTTTTGTTGTGGGTTTTTGTTGGGGGGGGGTGGGGTTTTGGGGGGGGGGGGGGGGGGGGGGGGGGGGGGGGGGGGGGGGTTTTTTTTTTTGGGGGGGGTTTTGGGGGTTGGGGGGCGGGGGGGGCCCTTTGGGGGGGGGGGGGGTCCCCCCCCTCGTTATGCCAGAAAAGGTGCATCTTAAGTTGAAGTAAAGATAAATGTACTGGCCCGTTAAAGAAACTAGGATAGGCTACTTAAATTCAAGCACTTTAAACAATTTTGAGCCACCCACACTCGTTTGCGGTCATAGGGCGGTCATAGAAATCAATCAAACAAACGTGACAGTTTATAGAGTCAGCATATTTACCTCAACAATCTTGAGTCCTCATTTTACCAATCTCGGAAGGATGGAAGGCTGAATCAACCTTGAGCCTTGTCAGGATCAAACTCCTGGCATTGGGCAGAGTCAGACTTCAATACTGCATTTTATCCACTGCTCCTAGCCAGGGGTGGGATTCAAATTTTTTAACAACCGGTTCTGTGGGGCGTGGCTAAGTTGGTGGGCGTGGCTTGGTGGTCATGTTATTGGCTGGGCATGGCCAACTCAATATCACTCACATCGAGGCACGCATCTCCTCGCCTGGCCTCTTATGACTGTGGGGATGCTGCAACAGTCATAAGTGTGAAAAATGCTCATAAGTCATTTTTTTCAGTTCCATTTTAACTTTGAATGGTCACTCCACACAAGCAAAGGACCAGCAAAGGAGGGGAAAAAAAACTCCAGAGAAGTTCCTGAGACAGGAAGTCTAGTCCTGCCAAGAACGTAATAAGGGTTAACGAAGAGGCAGTTTCTGTAAGCAACACGAGAATGTTTCCTTCCTGCCTTCCTTATGGGATTAGCCCAGTAATTTCTTCTAACAAGCGGTTCTCCGAACTGCTTAGAATGTTAACAACCGGTTCTAGCGAATAGGTGCGAACTGGTAGAATCCCACCC
Source organism: Pseudonaja textilis (assembly GCF_049901715.1). Taxonomy (NCBI): domain Eukaryota; kingdom Metazoa; phylum Chordata; class Lepidosauria; order Squamata; family Elapidae; genus Pseudonaja; species Pseudonaja textilis. The sequence goes on from NC_141993.1 coordinate 87,583,669, forward strand.
CTGCTCCTAGCTCTTACTAGGTCCTGCTGTTAAAAGCACTTGTAACATTTCTTTTTTCTTGGTCTATCCACTGACACAAAACAATTGCTGAATGATTGGATTTTATTTTGTTTTTGTTTTGTTTGTGATAGTGAATGCTTTTATCGCTTTCACGTAATGAACCTTTTGCCAAGTATTTCATCTTACCACACAGATGCGAGAGTCCAGGTCAGCAGAGACAGAGAGGGAGCAAAAGATGTAGTTATTGGGCTCGTAGCAAAAGTCCACTTCATCAAGTTGTAAGATGGGAGGAGAAAACTTCTCAAAGCCATCTGGGAACCTATGGGGGGGAGGGGGGAGAGGAGAAAAAAATGTCCAGGGGAATGAGCAAAAAAATGGAAGTAGCCAAAAGGGCCCTCACGGCTTCTATTAGAGTAGGACAATCAGCGTGGTGTTAATTTCCTACCACACTATGGTAGGGATACATAGCAGTTACATTTACAGAATGTTGTTTTTAATGTAATAATAAGTATGCGTTGCAGACATCATTTAGAGATATGGTCTAGAGCAGGGGTCTCCAACCATGGCAGCTTTTGCTGGCTGAGGATCTCTGAGAATTGAAGTTCACAAGTCTTAAACTTGCCAAGGTTGGAGACCCCTGCTCTAGTCTAGAGTGTTTAATACTGCTATTTTGTTGTGGCTACGAAGTCCTGCAGCTATACAATGCCTTGTTTGGAAAAGCAGACACTGGTGCCTGAAGAAAAGCTAGGAGAATGACTTGCTAACTTGATTCAAGTCACAAATCCCTTCCTTACCAAACCCACACAGGACAGGCCAATGTTATCATTTCTGTCTTGCCAATTAGGTGCCAAGATTTGCCCTGAGGCAGTGTTTCTCAACCTCTTATCGTTTGAAGAGGCATGGACTTCAGCTCCCAGAATTCCCCAGCCAAATGTCGATCACATGACTGCAATGGCCAGACTTTTCAGAGCCGGTTGTTAAGTATCACTCATTCAGAACTGTTGCAACTGTCATTGAAGGAGTGGTTGCTAAAGGAGGATTTATCTGTATGGAGTCTGAGAAGGCAGACAGGTGAGTGAGACGACGTCTGTCCTTCTTTTCCTATGAAGGGCTAGAAAATTGGACTTTCTTGTACCGATCAAAATTCACTTACTTCATGATCACTTCAGATTCTTTGTCCACTGGCTTCAGTTTTGGCCTGAGAGAAAGAGACCAATCAATCTTGTTGCAATAAGAGAGAGGTATCAAATATCCAATCACTAAGCAGGCACCTGAAAGCAGATATATTCTCCAGACCGAGCCCTTAAGAACTACTATAACCAGATTCACTGGATCATGGTTTTCTTTAAAAAAAAAAAGAAAGCTTATTTTCCTTTCCAAGTTTTTCCCCTAATTCTGTTTTGTAAATGTAAAAGATTTCAAAGACAGAAAAGAGTTCACCAATTTCCCTTGGTTTAGTATGAAAATCACTTAACAATATCAACTGAACTGTTCTTAACTATTCTTTTATGGGAGATTAGAATTTTCTTTAAAAAAATAAAAACCAAACCCCCTAAATGTGGGGACAAGACAAGGAGAGATAAGAGAAATTATTGGGCTAAAACCAGCCCATTTATAGTTTTTTTGACTTAGAAAAATTCCTAACTTTTTTGTTTAATATTTTGCATTCTTTTGACAGTGGCCGGTGGAACTTAAAATCAGGATCTCCTCAAACTGAACCAAGCAGTTAATGCTTTCCTAGTTCTACCAACATCCTGTTAATATATTTGTCAGTTACAGTAAGGTTTAAAGCAGGAATCTTCAAACTTGGCTAAACTTTTAAGACTTGTGGACTTCAATTCCCAGAATTCTCCAGCCAGCATGGCTATCTGAGGAATTCTGGGAGTTGAAGTCCACAGGCCTTAAAGTTTAGCCAAGTTTGGAGAGCCCTGCTTTAAAGAGACAAACCTTTGTATTAATACTATCGAGAACAGATTGTTTACTGTGCTGATGATAACGCAATGATTGCGAGATAACTGGGGGCTGAAGTGTGTCAAGGAGCAATCTTCCCCTAACCAAGAAATACAGTACATCCAAATAATGACCGCTAATTAGTACAACATATAACTTCCGTTTATACGTTTTGAGACTAATGCTGCATGCCAGGAGCAGTGCACGCACCTCCATTGTAGAAATTGTTCTACACCAGCTCTTGTAGATCCTGCAATGATCAATCCTCAAAAACACCTAGACAACCCACCCGAATGTTTCTTTTCTTTTGGATACTCACAGCTTCTCCAACAGTTTGAGTTTGCTCTGAACTTGCGACGCCCTGTTTGCGTTATAGCGAAATCGATCAATAAAGACCTGCGGGAGCAAAGCAGAGGTGTCTCACTTATGCAAGAGGATGTACCAGCTGCTGCAGGGACACAGCCTGGCAAATGAAGTTTGAGCCCATGATCCAAACTGGTTTATTTATGTTGCGTGTGCCGCAGTTCAGTTCAAACCTTTATTGTCAACGCACGACATGTGTACAATGAAATTGAATGAGCCTCCCTTGGTGCAGCCCACCCAAGAACATGAAATACTTCTCAATAAATCAACATCCCTAACCCCAGATATAACAGAGGTTTGGAACAGAAGCGTTTTTAAAACTGGACACCCTGAAGTCAACAGAACACAATAAGAAATGAATCAGATATTCTGTCCCTCTCTGGTAGCCAAACAAAGCATTAGGATGATATGCAGTAGAGGCTGAAGAAGGTATATTCTGTCTGCATGCGGGTATCATATTCAAAAACATTATTTAGAACGTTCTTATTGCTGGGCACACGAACAATTCTAAGCTTTTGCTCTGTTCTAATGAAGACATACGAATAAAGCTGAAACAGAATGAAAAAAAGAATTACAAAATTACTCTTCGCCATCTTCAGTACTTAATTTGTGATAAGAGAGTTAGCTTGATCTGGTGGTTAAGGGAACACGCTGGAAAGCAAGGGACCGTGAGTTCAAATCCTGCCTTAGCCATGAAAGTCAGCTGAGTGACTCTGAGGCAGTCACTCTCTCTCAGTCCTTCACCTCACAGGGTTGTTGTTGTGGGGAAAATACTAAGGTGGGTTGGATATGTTGGCCACCTAGAATTATTTGTAAAAATGATGAAGGAGGGATACAAAGGAATAAGATTTCAATGTTTGTAAAATGCCCAGAGTAGTCTCTGGACAAAATGGCGGCACATACATTTACTTTATTTTTCAGAGTATAAGATGCATCTTAGTTTTGAGGGAGGAAAATAAGGGGTGTGTGTGGAATTCTGCCTCTGCCTACCAGCATCCATTGGTATTCATCTGGCTAGCATCCTGTCAGTGTGTGAGAGTTGAAGGTTGTTTGGAAACTGAAACAGTATTTGCTGTGTGAGCAAGAAAGAGACAGCACGGAGCCTGGTTGTGGCTTAGCTCAACTGTTCTGTACTAAAGTTGCATGCTGTGCTGAAACTAAAACTTAAACTCCCCTTCTCTGCATGTGTTTTGCTTGTATTACCATGTATCACCATCTAATTGTATTACCATGTAATTGTACCATTGTACTACCATGTTGGAAAACCTGCTTTTGGTATTGTATATTTGCTTCATGTGTTATATATAAAGGGAAGTTATTGAATCCTGGTGAATCAGTTACTTGAGTGTGCTTTCTGGATGTGATTGCTGCTGCAAACTCTGGACACGTCCTTGCAGCAAATAGCAAACAGCCAGGTCAGTTACAGCACATTATTGCAGCCTGATGCAGCAGGAGCAGCAGACTGGCGAGTGGATCGGCCTCCCGGAATACCCCCAATCCGCTGTTCCAGGGATTGCCACAGACCATCGCTGCCTCCGTGCCTCGCATTTTTGGCCTCGCGGGCAGGGCTACATTCGGTGTATAAGACGGACCCAAATTTTCACCCTCTTTTAGCGGGGGACAAAGTGTATCTTATACTCCGAAAAATATAGCAATTAATTTAATTCAGCTGGCTCTCGTGGTTACATAGACCAGGGATCGCCAACCTTTTGGACCTCAGGAACCACCAAACTCATAATTTTAAATCCCGCGGACCACTAATATGAATTGTGACTGACGGTGGCTTGCTGACGTTGGTGGGAAAGTCGGCCCCATATTCCAGAGGTGCAGTAGTCACAAGACTGCCCCCTCTGGTCATCTCGGAGCTCTCTCTCTCTCTCTCTCTCTCACACACACACACACACACACACACACACACACACACACACACACACGTCCCTCCTACCCTCCAAGGTAGCCATTCCTTCACTAACTTGCTTTTCAGCTCTGTTCTCAGCGGGGGAGAGAGAGAGAGGGTATCCCGCGATCCCAAATAAAGAAAGATCGATCTGTAGGAAAACGGGATGGGGGAATTTTCCTGCAGACTTTTTTGGGGATTTTCGCAGGGTCTCTGCCGCTTCTGCTTTTGGCTGTGTGCAAAGAAAACAGCAGAAGTCTTTCTTTCTCTCCCCCAAACTCCACCAGAAAGGAGTCTTTGCCGGCGCAGCCCCTTGGAGCAGGAGGCCTTGCAGGGTCTCAAAGACTCATTTCTGGCGGAGTTTGGGGGAGAGAAAGAAAGACTTTTGCTGCTTTCCTTGCATGCAGCCAAAAGAAGAAGAAAGAAGTGGAAAGAAGCAGCCCAGTGGCCAGGCGAAGCGCGTGGGGTGAGTGGGGCAAGTTTCCCCTCTCCGTCCTTTCCCTTCCCCTCACTACTTAGTGTTGTTCGCAATGCAAGCAACGCAAGCCTTGTTTTTCCATAGGCCACGTGGGTGGCACAGCCTTGTGTTCCCATGCAGCCTGGATTAATTCCTTTGGGGGGGTTGCTTTGGGGGTGACATTTCTCTGCGGACCACCAAAATTTTCTCTCGGACAACCAGTGGTCCCCGGCAACCACTGGTTGGCAATCACTGACATGGACTACAGAGCACAGGCGTCAAATTTGCCACATCACTTTGATGTCACGTGATATATCGCAATGGTTTTTTTTCCCTTTGTCTTCATGGATCTGGGGTGGGCGTGGCCTGTGCTTGAGGCATCCGGCTCGTGGGCCAACCAGTTTGACACCTCTGACATAGAGGGAAGCACTTGAGAAGCGGCAGTCCCACTTCTGTGTGGTGCCCAGGATAAAAAGTCTTATTTTTTGAGGATCTGTTCTTTGCTTATATCGAATCATATCGTATCTAACAGCATACTGTATCCCCTCTCATGTGCAATATATCACATCATAGATATCCTATCGTATTTCATAACGGCACTGTTGGATCAGCGTCCGCTGCATCGCTTATAACCACTCTGCCCTCTGACCTGGATATGCTCCCGGTATTGCTGCTGTGCCTCATATTCACGCTGTTGGTTTTTCAGCCGTTCTTCTTTGATCTTGACAAAGTTCTCGAAGTCCCCACGGTAGCTGTCCAGCCGCTGGGAGTGCAGGTGGATGACATCGGTGGCCACGGCATTTAAGAAGTTCCGGTCGTGAGACACCACAAGGATGGTGGATTGCCAAGTCTAGAAAGGCCCAGATGGGGGGGAAAAAAGGGGGCAAGATTGAGGTCTCAGCCAGATCTGAAGGTCCCAAGCTCCTTAAACCAGAGGTCTCCAACCTTGGCAACTTGTGGACTTCAACTCCCAGAATTCCTCAGTGTCAGGGCTCTGGCAGTTACCCCCATTTAAATCATGAGTCTCTAGCCGAACTTCCAAAACTTAAAGAAGATTTATTAAGAGTAAGTAACATGCCGGTGCTGCCTATATGTAGACGACTCTGAGACACATTGTCGCCCTTGATCCTGGTTTTCCCGCACCCAATGGGTGTATCGTAATTCATATTCTCCAATGGGACACATCCGTAGCCAAGAGTCATCAATCATGCTCTCCTGATAGAATTTTGCACTGGCAGAAACTTCGGTCGCCTGGAAACTATCTTCGAAAACATTTATGGAATGCAAGTTGCCCACCGTTTCCCCCTCCCTTTCTGTTGGCAACTCTAAAAAGACCATAGATATATTTTATGAGTTGACACTCAGCCAGCAACTGGCTGAGGAATTCTGGGAGTTGAAGTCCACAAGTCTTAAAAGTGGCCAAGGTTGCCATAAATTATCCCTTGCCTCCCTCAACCGTGGATGGCTTTCCAAATTTTGGACAGACCTGCAAATAGTTTTCCAGCCAGATGATCGCCTTCACGTCCAGCATGTTGGTTGGCTCTGGAAGTGAATTCGAAAGAAGGGCTGTTAACACAAAGCCCCTCTGGACAAAATTCACAGGGAAGGACATACATAGGCAGTCCTCAATTTATGACTACATGGGAGCCCAAAATTTCGATTGCTAAGCGAGACCGTTGTGAAGTGAGTTTTGCCCCATTTTACAACCTTTTCTTACCAGAGTTGTTAAGTTGAAGCACGGTTCTTAAGGGAACCTGGCTTCCCTAGTGGCCTTGCTTGTCAGAAGATTTTAAAAGAGGAACATGTCACCACGGGACACTGCAAGCCTCGTAAATATGTGTCAGTTGTCAAGTGACTGAATCTTGGTCACGTGACTGTGGTTGTGAAGTATGAAAAACGGTTCACCGGTCACTTTTTCAGTGCCTCTGTAACTTCGAACGGTCACTGAATGAATGGTTAAGTATTTGTGATGCAATGGCCACATTTTGAATTAAATAGCTCGAAGAAACAATGCTTCAACAGTTCTAATTCGCCCAGAATACGATTCAAACCAAAGGAAGAAAATGAGTTAATGTAAGACAGAGATGGCCACAGCTCCTTTGTAACATTTGCAAAATAGTTAAAAAGTGGGGAGAGCCAACATTTTTTGGGGGGTGGGTGGGTGGGACATTGACGAGGTTCTCCTTGATGAAATGGGTGCCTAAACTCTTGCAAAGGACTTAGGGATCCGTTTTCCCTCTTTAACCTTTCTTTCAAATTAAGCTGATTTGGGGATGGCGGGTTACATTGTTACATGGTGCCTGAGAAAGGCGTAAATGAAAAGAAGGACTAGGGGTGACATGATAGCAGGATTCCAGTATTTGAGGGGCTGCCACAAAGAAGGCGGGGGGGTCAAATTATTCTCTAAAGCAGCAGAAGGCAGGACAAGAAACAATGGATAGAAACTAATCAAGGAGAGAAGCAACCTGGAATTCGGGAGAAACTTCCTAACAGGGAGGACAATTAACCGGTGGAACAGAAGTTGCCTTCAGAAGATGTCGGCGCTTCATCACTGGAGGTTTTTAAGAAGAGACTGGATAGCCACCTGTGTGAAATGATATATGACTGGGATGGCGAACCAATGGCACGTGTGCCACAAGTGGCATGCAGAGCCATTTGTGCTGGCACGCGAGCCGCAGGCAAACTTACTTCACTGCGTATGCCCATGCGTCACAGCTGATTTTTTTTCGGCTGGTTTGAGGCCTTTTTTTGGCCTCCCAGAGGCTTGGAAAAAGCCTCTGCAAGGCTTTTCAGGCCGAATGATAGGCCCATCTCGTCACTTCCTGTAATACCGGAAGTGACGAAACGGGCCTATACCTCGCCCTGAAAAGCCTCGGAGAGGCTTTTTCCAAGCCTCTGGGAGGCCGAAAAAGGCCTCAAACCAGCTGAAAATCAGCTGTGTGGCGCAGTGCAGGTAAGGGGGTGGCGGCGGGAATTGTGTGCACATCTCCAGGGGGCATGGGCGAGCATTGCATTCTGGGTGCTGGCATGTAAGTGCGCATGCGCTGGTGCGTGCGCAATTTTTAGCACAGGAGCCTCAAAAGATTAGCCACTACTGGAATGGTTCTCCTGCTTGGATAGGGGGTTGGACTAGAAACCGTCCCTTCCAGCTCTATTCTGATTAATCAATTCAATTTTTCAAAGTTACCCCTTACAATAGAGCAGGGATTCCCAACCTGGGGTGCTCGCACCCCCTGGGGGTGCAAGATGATATTTCAGGGGGTGCGAGAAAAGTCCAGGTTAAAAATAGGATATTGGCTATATGTTGGCATTTTTATTTATTATGCAATGGATTAACTTTGTTTTCATTTTAGAGTTAAGTATCGTTATTTAGTGGCCGTCACATGCATAGCTGAAAAGATTCAATCCTACCATATATTTAACGCGTTCAGTAGTTCCTAAAGTCTAAATTTCAGGAGGTGCGAGGTTCGAGTAACATTTCTTTAGGAGTGCGGGGCAAAAAAAAGCTTGGGAACCACTGCCATAGAGGCTTAAAACTTTTGGCCAACGTGTGATAGAGATGCCATATATCTCTGACAACTTCCAACTGCAAGGAAATTGGCCACAAAATTCTGGTGGGTCATGTTCATACATATGCCCAGAACGGTTGTAGCAATGGTTCCCAATCTAGGGAGCTTCCAAATGTTGGAAGTGTGTGGACTTCACTTCCCAGAATTGGGAAGTGTGGAAACACTGGGCCAGAAAAACTGGAAGATCATCAATCCACCACGGTATGGGGAAAAGATTACATCAGTATTCCCTGGAGAATTCTTTGAGGTGGGTTTGCACCACCCCTTCCCTTCTGTCTACGTATGTCCAGAAAAGACTTACCATCAAGCAGAAGAAGGTCAGGCCTGGGAAAATTAAAATCAACAGAAGAGGAAAGGGAGACAGAAGTGTTATTAGTTCAGCAATCATAAATTCTCCTTTCCTTTCTTTTCACAGTAGATTTCTCACAAAGCTTTCTATGCAGTAACTATGCCCTCTTCATATTTTCATCATCACTGAAAGCTAATCGTAACGAATCCATTCAAGTCCAGTTATTTTTGATGGGGAAATTCTTCAAATTGCTTTAAACCGGCAATTTTTTATATAAGCCTGCACTTTTATTACCATCGTGCAAAACTTGGCAAAAGGCTTCACTGCTCTAATGTTTAATTATTAAATGTATACGCTGCCGATCAACCTCACCTAGCCCCAAATTCTGTAGGTGAACATCTAAAATTTGGAGAAAAAAAGGGACCTTGCCCAACTTTTAAATTGTGAAAATTCATTACACAGGCATTTGAAAAAGCTGAATGTATTATTCAGTGAAAACGGGGTGATTTGGAAAAGTAAGTAAGAGAGATTAGATTAGTTTCATGCTGATGGATTAGACCAGGGGTCCCCAAACTTGGCAACTTTAAGACTTGTGGACTTCAACTCCCAGAATTCTCCAGACAGCACAGCTTAAACTCTCTTGTAATCCCTTCCTCTGCAGTCTCTCCTCTTTGGGGGAATAAAAGAAAAAGAAACAGACACAGTTGGCTGAGGAATTCTGGGAGTTGAAGTTCACAAGTCTTAAAGTCACCAAGTTTGCAGACCTCTGGATTAGACTGAAAGATTTTCTCACTGTCTTGGAAGGCCTCTGTCCTTTTCAAAAAAAAAAAAAGTTTCCAATTTTGCAAGAGAACCGGTGCCATGATTTAAATGTCTATAGAAATTCTCAGTCATCCAGTTCTCCATGAAGCCTCTCGGCTGAGAAGCAAAATGTCCTCAATGCGAAACTAGAAAGTCCAGTTCCCTCTTAAAAAAGCACTTTTAGGACTCCGTTGTTCAAGCATTCTTTTTTTTTTTTTGTCCTTTAAATTCTAGAAAAACTTAAGCATCCCCAACGCATACATATCTTTTGGGCACAAAAACACATACAGGTTAGCCATCGATTCACAACTATTTATTTCGAGACCGTTCAAAGTTACAGTGGCACTGAAAAAAGTGACATATGACAGTTTTCAACACTTAGGACCTTTGCTCAGTGGTGGGATTCTACCAGTTTCCCTACCGGTTTGGTGATCACGCACTTCAAACACGCGCGCCAATCAGCTGAGAAGAGAAAAGAAGAGAAAAGTGCATGGACGAATGGGAGGGCCGACCCTACGCTTTTCTCTTCTTTCTCTTCTCAACTGATTGTTGGAGCTTTTTCTTTCTTTCTACTGGTTAGGCCAGGGGTCGGCAACCTTAAACCCTCAAAATGCCACAAAGGACGTAACTGGAAAGTCCCCTGTTCAATTCTGGAACTGACTGGAAGTCCAATTCCCCCACCATAGAGTCTCTTCCTAGCACAGCGTCTTTTTTCTTCTGCCGACCGGATGTCCGGTTCCCCCACCATAGAGTCTCCTCCAAGCGCAGCATCCTTTTTCCTCTACCTGTCCTAACCGAAAGCCCCTATCCATCGTGGAGTTGAATGGAAAAGCTGCCCCTTGCCATAGTCTCTCCTCATGGTGCACCGTGTTTCCCCTTCCTCTCAAAAGTGTGGCACCGACCGGCGATAGGGAGCTGCAACAGAGGGATGAAAGAGCCCCATGCGGCTCTAGAGCTGTGGGTTGCTGACCCCTGGTGACAGGGCTCCAACATATCCACCCCCATTCAAATCATAAGTCTCTAGCCGCATCTCTCAGAGAAAAGAAAATTGATTTATTAGAAGTGACCATGTTGGTGTTAGCTGGATGCAGCCGACACTAAAATACATCATTCATTTCCTCCTTGACCCTGGTCTTCCCCCCACCCTCTGAATGTATATTCTCCAATGGGACCCATCCATAGCCAAGAGTCATCAATCATGCTCTCCAATAATATTCTTGCGCTCTGACAACTTTGGGCTGCCAGGGTGATAATTTAGGCACTCGAGGAATGCACTGTTTTCCCTCGCTCCCTTTCTGCTGGCAGCTAAAAAGACCAAAGGTGTATCTTTTTAGTTGACACTTGGATTAGGCTGAACCAATAGCAATTTTATCTACTGGTTCAACTGAAGTGGACTGAACCGGTAGCATTTCACCACTGCCTTTACGGTATCCCTACGGTCATGTGCTCAAAATCCAGGGACTTGGCAACTTTGAACGGTCACTAAACCAATGGTTGTTAGGCAAGGACTCCCTATAGTCCAAACACTAGTGATCTCGTCTCCACGCCCATCCCAATGCAGTCGGGCATCCTTCCTCAACACAGCTCATCAGGATTAAGACTTCCAAGCGAGGTTTTCACTCCACCATTGTTACTATCAACCCATTTTCCGGATAAGGATTTTGAGTACGACGGAAATCCTTAAAAAGACTCACCGGGCAAAAAGAGCGCGAGCCAAAGCCAGCCTCATTCTCCAGCCTCCAGAAAACTCTCTGAGGAAAAGGAATAAAGGAGCGAGAGATCAGTTTCCCTGGGCCAGCCGGACCCCAGTTTGCCTGTAGATACAGAAGGTCGCCTTACATTTTTCAAGGGTTGGTGTCAGAGATGGCCAAGTTCACTTCCCCCTCTATCACAATTGTAATGTGAAGGGACAGCTACCAAGCTTCCTATCTCTGGAAGCGCCCCTCTTTCCCAGCACCTAGCAGTAGGCAAGATCAAAAAGAAAAAAAAAATATCTAGGATCCCATCGTTCAAATCACAGAAGGGAACAATTCAGTCTTGGCTAAAGCCCACTTACTTGGTTGTCTGTTGCTGCATCTTTGCGCTGAAGCCCAACCCGGCCAGGATGACAGACGCTCTGAAGGAGGAAGAGCAAAGGAAAGGAAATGTAATTTCTAGATTCCAGAATCTAGACTAGAAGCTGACTCTGGATGGGTCTAAAAGAAACTCTGAAAAGTTTTAGGAAAGACAGCGATATCTGAACTTGAAATAAGGATCGACTGGAAGTAGGAGTATATTTAGCTAAAGGCGCTAACCACAAAAAGGTGGCATGGTGGCTGCTCAGTGGTCATGATGCTGGGTGTAATCAGCTGGAAAGCATGGCAGCCCAGGTTTGAGATCCGAGCATCACACAACTGGGTGAGCTCCCATTCCTTGCTCTAGCTCCTGCCAATCTAGCAGTTGCAAACGCGAGTAGATAAACAGGTACCACTTCAGTGGGAAGATATCAGTGCTCTGAGACATCATGCTGGCCACATGACTGTGGAAATGCCTTTGGACAGCGCTGGCTCAATGGCCTTGAAATGGAGAAGAGCACCACCCAGTATAGTCTGGAAGGAATAGCAGAGTAAAATCTGCATGGACTCCTTTACCGTTTTTTGGGGCTGGCCACGAATGCTTCCTTTATCAAAACACTTCAAATGACTGTGGAACATCTATCAAACCGCAGGAAGAGCGGCTCAAACATGACACCTCAAAGCTCCAAGAGTGGACGGCTTTGTCGTTCCTCGCTAAAGACTTCTGCTTCTGGGGTTTCCATGGATGGAAAAGCTAAAGTAAACTAATGGGTTTGTACGTTTATAGAAGGTTGCCCTTCTGCAAACATTCTTTAAATCAGATTTCAGGAAGATCTAAAGTCTGTTCTCCCAATTTAAGATGAAAGCAGTTAACCCTCGACTTACAGCCTTTTGTCTAGTGACCACTTGGAGCAACAATGGCACTGAAATAAGCGATTCATTAAGTTTTCACATTTAATGACCACTACAGCATTGCCATGTCACGTGATCAAAATTCAGGTGCTCGGCAACTGACAGGTATTTATGACGTTTGAGCTGTCCTGAGGTCATTTTATCACCATCTGCAACCTCCCCAACCAGCATCCAGTAAGCAAAATCAATTGTTGGGGGTGGGAAGCAAAATTCACTGAACAACTCCAATATTCACTTAACCATGGCACTGAGTTATTTAACCACTGTGCCAAAAAGGTCATAAAATGAGGTGCAACTCACTTCACAAGTGTCTCGCTTAGTAACACAAATGTTGGGCTCAACTTGTGTTGTGGTTAGCCGGCAGCAGGTGCGGACAGCTGAAGAGAGCGAGGACTCAGATGAGGGGCCAGGACCATTGGGGAGTGGCCTTCAGAGATTGTGGGGGCTGGCAGCAGCGATGAGGAGGTTCCCGAGGAGCCTGAGCCAAGTACGCGTGCGTGCAGGGCTGCTCACAAGGAAGAGCAGCTGCAGCAGCACGGGCGACTCGGGAGTAAGGCCCCTCCTTCAAGAAGATAAAAGCCTGCCGTGAATCGGACGTTCTTTGCAGGAAGCAAAGACGTTTTGAAACTCGAGTCTCGTGGACATTGCAGTATCTTAAGTTGGTAATTGAAGACTCTTGTGTTGTAAAATATCTCTAGGTAACCTTATCTGTTATTCTTGCAGTTTTGGCGAGACTTGTGCTTATCAAAGTTAATTAGTTTGCAGCAGCCTTTTAACCGGGCATTCGTAAGAATCATTAAAAGGTTTCTGTTCCCTTTGGTTCGTGTTTATTTTATTGCAAAAAGGTTTTGGGTCAGAACAACTTGTCATTGTAAGTCAAGGATTATCTGCACTCTTTCATTTGGAGAACTGGAGAAGCATCCAATTTCCATTTGGAATTTAAGAAATTTGAGTTTTTGGTGGAAATTTATTACCCCCAGCTGATGGGAGAAATTGCCTCTTCCCATCCACATGTTATCTCCATAGACTCGTATGCATCAAGATTTGCTATTTTAGACCTGGATCTTACGCAAGTTCAGCTATTTTAACAGAACTCACCGACTACCAAGCAGATAAATCCAGAGCTGTATCTGCTCCCACAGAGAGTTTCTGCTTACCTCGCTGGGGCCTTGTCTGCCTCAATCTCTTCTAGCCTGGCGTAGATTTCAGACAGCTGAGCACCTTCTGTGCCTATTCCCCTGGAAAAAAAAAATGACAGAAAAGGAGCGCGGTGGATTGTAGATTAGCTCTGTACTGCACTTGAATTTGATAAGTGTTCCTTGGGAACAAAGTTACCATCCAGAATTAATAGCAATAGCACTTAAGACTTACGTACCACTTCACAGTGCTTTACGGCCCTCTCTCAGTGGTTTAACAGTCAGCATGTTGCCCTCAGCAATCTGGGTCCTTATTTTACCCACCTCAGAAGGACAGAAGGCTGAGTCAACCCTGAGCCAGTCAGGATCGAACTGCTGGCCGTTGGCAGAATTAGCCTGCAATAACGCATTCTAACCACTGTGCCACCACAGAAGGGAGGGAGGGAGGGAGGGAAGGGCAATAGCGCTTAGACTTACATGCCACTTCACAGTGCTTTACAGCCCTCCCTAAGTGGTTGACACAGTCAGCCTGTTGCCCCCAACAATCGGAAGGATGGAAGGCTGAGTTCAACCTTGAGCCATTCAGAATCGAACTCCTGGCAGTAGGAGCAGAGATTTAGCCTGCAATACCGCATTCTAACCACAGCATCTGAATTAAGACTGAATTATTGTTGGGTATATGTATACACCAACCAGGTTTGGGTTGAATAAATATGTAAACCTAGTTTAAGTGTTATGTAGCTTTAAGCACATGAAACTGCAATGTCATTGTGGGTGCGGTTCCAGGCAGCCATAAAGGTAGGAAGGGAAACGTAATAGACCCTGCTTCTGGATGCAACTGTCTGAGTCACTGGCTTCTGGATGCACCTGGTTCTGTTCCTGGTCTGTTGCCTGCTGGAACGTCTGTCTGCTTACTTTTGGAGGCTACTGTGCCAGATACCATTTCAACTGAACACAAGGACTGTTTATTGGTGAGCTGTGGATTCAGCGTTGTCTTTGTGAGAAAGGTATCAGAAGAAGAAGATTTACAAGCAGATAAAGACTAGGTAACTGGATAGATATACTGGATACTGACATATGGACTGAATGACTCTTCTTAATCTCTGTGTGAATTAAATATCTATTTAAAAACCACAAACAGTGTTTTTGTCTCAAGTGTGTGTATACTCTTGGGCCCAGCCTCTCTCTCATTTGGCTGCCTGGCTTGACTGCTGCTGTGCACTCAGCTCGGGGGTTTATCCCCAAACACTAACAATTATGACGGTGTTCCTCGGGAACAAGGTTACCTTCCGGAGTTCACCCGGGCAGTCAGCTCCTTTTCCTCCTTGAGCAACCCCTCACGGACCGTGTCACATTCCAGCACGCTCTGCAGGGCCGGTGTCTCGTCCCCGGCCACTTCTTGCTCCACGTGAAGGATGCTGATGTGCAAGGGGATGCGCAGATTGCGGCTGGCGATCATCTTCAACAACGTGGTCTTGCCCAACCCGTTCCGACCTACCAAGCCGTATCGCCGGCCGTAAGCCAGGTTCAGGTCTGCTCCCGTGAGGAGGACCCTGAAAAGAGGAGGGTGAGGACAATGTCAAGCTCTGGCCTGGACAAGTGTGCCCTGTGCTTTTATAAAACAAAGGGGATGTTGTTTAGATACTTCATTTGTGCCAGGTGAGGTGACAACTGCACTGTACCTGATGGGTAGATGTGTCATGCCCCTGTCGGAGTCTGAATTTGAGGACGAAGACAAACAACTGACAGGGAGTGGGAGTGTAGCTGTGGAAAAAACTGGGGAAGGGCAAATTCCGGCTGGGCAGAGTAGGGAAGAGATAGAACAAGGGAGAGGGAGTTCAGAGGAAGATCCAGGCCCACCCCCTCTTCATCCTAGGACCCCCTCCTTCATCCTAGGGCACGCAGGGAGGAACCGAGAAGGGAGCAACATGGGTTGCGTGGCTTACGGGGGAGGAAAGGCCCTGATTCCCTTCATTAGGCACAGCAAGGAAGGGAGTTTAAAAGAGATGCATGCCGAGTGCGGCAGCTGCTGAGGGGAAATGTGGGTTTAACTTGTGTTGACTTTGGTTATCTGTGTTCCTGGCATCTTCCCAACCTTGTTGAGTTACTGCCATGCCTTCATGTCTGGAATTCTTTTTCCTGCCCTGCCAGACTAATTACCCCATTTTTCCTTGAATTGGACTTACAGTTTTTATTGACCATGTTTTAGACTTGATTCTCTGCAGCCAAAGGCTGTTCTTGGGAGAGTTCTTCTCCATCCAGAAGGTAACCAAGACATTGGAGACAAAGTTGGAGCTAATAAAGGGACTCCTACTGATTATCTAACTGTGTTGCCTTTGTGCCACGCCCCAGGATCATCACAAGACACAAGAATTGCAGGAACATAGAGCCACTTGTCTAGAAAGCCACATAATGTCAGCTCTTCCAGGTAAACCAGATAAGAAACTAGATGAGCTAATTCTACTTTATTGTTGGGCTACCTTAAAAGAATCTTGCAAAGTCTCCCCTGCTACAGGTAGTCCTTACAATCACAATTAAGCTCCACATTTCTGTTGATGAGCGAGGCAGTTCTCCAGTTAGTTTTGTCCCGTTTTTAGGACCTCTCTTGTCACAGCTGTTAAGTTAATCACTGTGTCAGCCTGGGAAGCCATTTTACTTTTAGAGCTTCTTGGCTGCCACACTTAAGTGCCTGGGAATTTGGGAGGTGTTTTTTTTTTTTTTTTGAGGAGCAGTGGATGATTAGCCACAATGACATTCTTTCTAGGAGAGTCAAGGACATGTCACCTTGCACCTGGAGGGGAGTGACTGGGGATAAGCCTCCAGATGGGATAGGTCATGTGATGGACTAATGAAGGCAGGGGATAGATCTTTGACTTTTTTTTGGGAGAAGGGAAATCCCAGAACTCTCAGGTTCGGGTTTGCCCAGATATGCCAATATGACATCAATTTATATAAAAGCGAAATACCCCTCATGCATCGTCACAAAATCTCCAGAACTGTAAAGCTTATAAACTTGAACATTGGCACATATGTTCCTCTTGGCCTCTAGATGCTCACTAAGAAAGGATTTTTCGAAATGACCATCAGAGTATTAGTATTATTACTAATTATTATAAACACACTCTGATGCTAAGGAGTTCTACTCTCCCTCCCCGCCTGAAAAGAAATCTCTCTCAAATGCAAAACACAAGCAGAGGAAAGGAGTTTTAGTACAGAACAGTTGAGCTGAGCCATGCCCAGGGTCCTTGCTGTCTCCTTGCTCACACAGCAAATACTGTTTCACTTTCCAAACAGCCCTCAACTCTCACACACTGACAGGACACTAGCCAGATGAATACCGATAGATGCTGGTAGGCAGAGGCAGAACTTTTCCCCCTTATTTTCCTCCCCCCAAAACTAAGCTCGACCACATACTTTCGTAGCGAAGCACGGGAATTGAGCTAGTCTCTAATAAAATGGACTTTGAGAAGAGGATTGTCTTGGAGTTTGTTACTTGGAATGCTGACACCCTGCAGTCGTTAAATTAGCTTGTTCAGTGAATCTGGACTCCCCCACGGACATTGCTTTTCAGAAGGTCACCAAAGGAGATTTCAACACTCCGGGATGCTTCAACTGTCGTAAATATGAGTCACGGTACCATGGGGATGCTGCAATGGCCGTAAGTAAGGAAAATGGTCATAAATCACCTTGTTCAGTGTCGCTGTAGCTTCCAACTAAATGAATTTTAACCTGATCCGTTAAGGTGGGGTCCTTCCTAAATGTCATTCTCTGACCGTGAAGCCACTGGCGGCTCCTTCTTGTTCATTCATTTCCTAGCCAACATCTCTTCCGCTCATCCCCTCAGGCCATCCACACATTCCGTTACATCCCAGCATGTAAACGGGGCATCACAACTTTAAATACATACGTGTTTTTTTTTTCTCCAAGTCCAGCTTTAATCCTATTCTATGCTCAGCTCCATTTCAACAGAAATATTAACATCTTTCCCCTACAATGTTTGGCCTGGATACCACGCTAGGGGTAACCACGGTTTAGCTTGCAGTGCTACGCCAAAGGAGTCCAAATGGCCAAGTCAAAGATGCCGCAAAGATGTGTGACCCTTAATGAGGAGACTCACCGCTCGCCGAAGGACACGTCGAAGTTTTCGATGCGTACGTCGTAGGACTTGTTCTTGCCTGACATTTCGAGACGGTTCTCTTTCTTACTGGCTGCTTGGCTGGCAGACGCTTCTTCAAGAACCCTGCCGTCCAGAACAAGAATACAAACAACCATTAAGACCAGGGAAGAGTGCATACAATTCCCGTTTGTTGGAAGGGTCAGTTTCCCACATGCAACAATGAGGCTCTTCCCCTTCTGTCTTCACATTTGCATGAAATTCCTGGCTAAGGTCATCTCTTGGCTTGGGGTCAGTTATCATCAGGATGCTAGGTGTAATGACCCAGAGTATATCAGAAATATAACCAAACCCAAAAGATAATTAAAAATCCTTTGATGCCTTCAACTTGGCTTCACTGTTTAATGGTTCACAGTGGAGGAGTAAACTATTTTCAAAATAACATTTCAAAGGAAAGAAACACAGTTCAAATTCAAAGAGCCGGTAACGAAGCAAAAACCAAAACCAAACCACATTGAATAAAGTTCCTCGACAGACCAGGATAGATAATTGCCAACTTCAGGAAGATAACCAGGGACAGTCCGTTGGAGGAACGCCAACCAAGATAAACCTTCTTTAGGAATAAAACACTAATTTATCTCCAGTGTCTGTTAGCATGCAGGTCCAAATGCTTATGCAGATCTCACACCTGCATCCCATGAAGAGGATCATGGCTCTCTCCTCCTGAGTAGACCACGTTTTACCCTGATCCTCTCCTCCCTACGTGCCCTAGGATGGATAGGGGATGGGCCTGGGTCCTCCTCTGACTGCTCAGAGTTAGTCTCCACCAAGAGCATGACACTAGGTAATGGTAAAGGTTTCCCTTGTCAAGTCCAACTCTGTGGGGTGTGTGTGTGTGTGTGATGGTGTTCATGTCCATTTCTTATCCAACGGAGCCAGCATTGTCCAAAGACACTTCCATGGTCATGTGGCCAACATGTCTATACACCGAGGCTGTTATCTTTCCACCAAAGTGGTACCTATTTATCTACTTGCACTTGCATGCTTTTTGAACTGCTAGATGGGCAGGAACTGAGGCAAGGAACGAGAGCTCACCCCGTTGTGCGGCGCTTGGGTCTCGAACCCCAGGCTGCCAGCTTTCTAGCTGAAAAACTCAGTGTCTTTAGCCGCTGAGCCATTATGTCATCACCAGTATGCTGGTGATACCTAATTATATACACCTGGATCACTCAAGGGACACCACCATCGTTTTGTTCCAGCATCTGAACGTTATGACAGCTTAATCCTGAAGACTGAATGGCATTGGGGTAGCTGGACCCCCTCCCATCTAGGAATGTTCCATCTTTAGCATTAGATGGGACACCATGTCCCCACTCAAGACAGGTGTGTAATTTGATGGTTTTCTTGGAGGTGCAGCTCCTGCCTGAAGAGCAGGTGGCAGCTGTAGCTGAGAAGACCTTCATTGATGGGCATGCCTTGGGATGCTAACCTGACTCTATTGTTCTGCAAACTGCCCAGGTTGTCAGTTAGTGCCCAGGTGCAATTCACCATCTACAATTACCACCTACAAAGCTATTTCTGGCTTACTGACTAGCTTATTTGAGGGATCACCGATCTGCCTATCCTGATGATTAAGCAGAGTGGGTGCTGGGGATTCCTTGGTGCTCTCTGAGCTCGACTGTTTGCTTGCAGGCATTTCAATCCCCAACTAGCATAGAATAGAATAACAGAGTTGGAAGGGACCTTGGAGGTCTTCTAGTCCAACCCCGTGCTTAGGCAGGAAACCCTACACCATTTCAGACAAATGGTTGTCCAATCTCTTCTTAAAAACTTCCAGCGTTGGAGCATTCACAACTTCTAGAAGCAAGTTGCTCCACTGATTAATTGTTTTCAACTATCAGGAAATTTCTCCTTAGTTCTAGGTTGCTTCTCTCCTTGATTAGTTTCCACCCGTGGCTTCTTGTTCTACGCTCAGGTGTTTTGGAGAAAAAAATAGTTTGATTCCCTCCTCTCTGTGGCAGCCTCTCAAATATTGGAGCACTGCTATCATGTCACCCCCGATCCTTCTTTTCATTAAACTAGACATACCCAAGTCCAGCAACCGTTCATAGTAGGTTTTAGCTTCCAGCCCCCTAAATATCTTTGTTGCTCTTCTCGACGTGCTTTCTAGAGTCTCAGCATCTTTTTTTTACATCATAACTAGTAACATCATTAGTGCTAGTAACTTGCCCTGCCAATGTCGGGGCGGCATAGTAGTGTGGTATTTTTACTTGGTAGTGCCTTTAGGGAATTGCTTTCTTTTTAGACCATTTGTCTAATGTTAATCCCTGCTTATCAGTGTGTGTGTGTGTGTGTGTGTGTGTGTGTTGGTAATAATCAATCTCAGAAAGCACCAAGGACTCCATACTTCAACCCTGAGCTACAGAAATTCTCTCCTATTGGAGAACACATGTTCTCTGCTCCTTCCAATTTAAAAAAAAAAACGTCACCTACAGGGACCTTAAAAAAAGTGCACCTTCTGCGTCATGGTGCCTGCCCACTGGAACAATGCCCTTACCTGGAGATTAATATGGTTTATGCTCTGAGGAAATCTATTCTTCTTTATGTCAGCCACACCCTGATCTCCTCTACTTCCTTCCCCATAAGCAGTGGAAAGACCGACGCCTTAAGAAATTGACTCTGGTAAAAGCAGCCCCTGGCAGATCCTCTCACGGTTGCCCCACTCAAAGACGATCCCCCCACCCCCGTGACTCACAATGGACTCCCAGATTTGACGGAATCTCGCTCCTGCTTCTTGCATTGCTTCGCTTTCAGGCGGGCCTCTGCCTTCTCCAGCTTTCTAGCGTTCACCATCTGCAACGCAAGAGATAGACAGCAGAGAATCAATAGAGAGACCCACCAGCCTCCAGAGAGGAGACCGGAGAGGAAGTTAAAAAGAAGAGGATAAGAGGTATGTTGGACATACTGCTGATCTGGAAGAACGGGAAAAGATCTGGAAGGTGAATTCTAAAATAACAAAATCGGCGGCGTCTAAGGAAAACCGACATAAAACGTTCTGTCGTTGGCATTTGGCATGCTCAAGACTGGCCAAAGATCTACCCAAATTTAAAACCAAATTGTTGGAAGTGTGGACAAGAACAAGGTACCTTCTTTCATTCTTGGTGGACATGCCCCAAAGCAAAAAAAAAAAAAATACTGGAAAATGATTCAAACGTGGTTAGAAGAGTTAACTAAAAACAAAATTGATTTTGTCCTGGAATTATTCCTTTTAGGAATAATTTAAAAAAACTATAACAGAAAGACAAAATATCTTATATTACATATACTAACAGCAGCAAGAATTTCATATGCTCAGTACCGGAAGAAAAACTCCATACCACCTGAAGGCTTAATAATAAAAAAATTTTTAGAGTGTGTGGAAATGGATAAATTAACTGTGGAATTAAAAGGGAAAACAGACACAGAATACGATGCAGTATGGGAAACATGGATTATTTGGATTGATAATAGATATAAGAATAGAAAATGTAAATAATGTATATAATAAATAAGAGGGTATGAAAGTATTATGTATTGTAAGTTTTGACAGGACACATAAATGTATATATAATGTCACAGTGCTGTTTAATAACTATTCGTATTATGTATAAATGGAAAAAAAATAAAGCATTATTTAAAAAAAAAAAAACAGAAGAGGATAAGGAGGTACGGGTAATCCTCGACTCACAACCTTTCATTTAGTGACTGTTCGAAGCGACAACAAGAACTGAAAAAAAGGGCCTTGTGACCATTTTTTTCACGCTGACAACTGTTGCAGCATCCCCATGGTCACATAATAAAACTTCAGGTGCTTGGCAACTAGCTCGTATTTATGACAGTCGCGGTGTCCCAGGGTCATGGGATCACCTTTTGCAGTCCTGTGACAAGCGACATCGATGGGGGAACGCCAGATTCACTTAATCTGAGTTACGCCCTTCACAACTGCAGCAATTCACTTAGCAATGGTGGCCAGAGAGGTCATAAAATGGGGCAAAAAAACCCCCCGTCAGCTTTGGAAGCCATAGTCACACAGGGCTGGGAAACTCGTCTCCCTGGTCTCAGGGCTGCAGGTGCAGAATGTGGGGATCGGAAGGCCACCTTACAGGGCTGTGAACCTCATGGATCTCCTTTCCTCCTGTAGCGTTCCTGAGGTAATGAAACTGACAAACCTCAGTTTATGGCGGTTAAAACCGGTTCTCTGCTGCAAAGATCTTGCGGCAGCGGTGACACCGTGCCTCCACGCAACAAGCAGGGAGCAGGGATTGGAGCAGAGCACAGGCAGCCTCTAAATGTGCAGGTTTTCCCCACACCAACAAGCGTGTCAGTCAAAGTGCCTCGGCGTGTCACGAGTGACACGCGTGTCATAGGTTAGTCATCACTGGACTACAGCGTCTAGCATCCCATAGCAGGAGACAACATTAGCTGGTACAACTAAGAGATGCTCCAAAATGTGAAAGATCCAGCTTTGAAACCCACATAGACTCAAAGGTTAGGGATTAATAGTAATAAAAACTGCTGTGATGATAGCCTTACCGAAGTCTGATCTCTCTTCAACAGCAGTCCTGGCAACAAGTCCAAGTTAGAATCTGCAACCAAGAACAACAAAAATAAATAAATTGTCAATTCTAAAGCTAGCCTAACTGTGGCCTTTTTCTCTCTGTAGGGAGGTTTCTTTTCTCGTTGCTTCAGGGATGACACAGCCTGGAGTGAAGGGGCCAGGGGAGGGTGTGTGTATAGGGATAGCTGGGGTGTTGTAGCCAAAATAAAATTCTTTCCCCTGGGAACCAAGGACAATGGTGGAGGTGTTCGGAAGGGGGAGAGCGAAGGTGGAGTTGCCTAGCAACTGGACTACATGCTGATTGGACCATGTGACTGGAGATGCTGGGGGGGGGGAGCGATAAAAGTTTTTACTTTTAATTGGGGATAAAACCAGCAGGAACTGTGCCAAGTTAGGATGTCTCAATAAAATGAGGAATATGCCTGCATCGGGGTTCTCCATTAATGGGATGTATTACTTGGAATCTTGACAACGATGTTGCTTCAAGAATCTCTGCGTGAGTTCAGAACCCCTTTTGTATTTATTCTGTAGGAAAGTGCATATGCCAAAGTTTCTCACCCTTGGCTGCTTGAAGATTCTTCAACTCCCACAGAATTCCCCACCCAGCCCCTTTCTAGGCGTTGAAGTCCAGATGTCTTCAAGTGGCCCAGTTTTGAGAAACAGTGGCACGTGTCATAAACATGGAAACATTAACTTACTGGTGCATCAGATATTTAACAAGCCACCCGACTCCGTCTTACCTTGATGTTTCTAATTTTGGCGTGCTGAAACGTGGCAGCAACATCAAGGGTAGGTGTGTGTTTGGTTTTTTTTAAAAAAAACGGGTAATTTCCCCTACTTCTCCCACCACTTACAATGCTTGGTGTTTCCAGAACTTGCTCTTCATAAAAGCGGTTGTAAAATCAAGCCTGGTTACACGGTAACTCAACTTACAATCAAAATTCCAGGTTTAACTGTGATCATAATTCAAGGACTACCTATATATATATTTTCCCCTCAGATTTATTTGGTAGTCTTGAAAACCTTGGCTTGTTTTCTGAAAGCACTTTTTTTGGGGGTGGGGAAAGGAACACTTTTTTGTTTCCTTTTAAAAGCCTACAATCCCAAGAGAAGGAAACCTTGTGCCTCTCGGTGATGTCTGCTTGACAGAGGTATAGAAAGGAGTAGAATCTCACCCTTTTTGAGTAAATGCAAGAGACTTCTCTGCTGCAACTACTCACCGTAATTGTCAGTGATCTTAGAAAGCTGAATTGGGGCATCCAGAAGGACCTGCCGGCTGCTCGGAGAGTTTTCATTCTCCCTGTCCAGAAACAAGGCTTGTTACTAAATGAAAATTCCAGATTCTTCCTCTGTGTCCTTATCCCATCGTTGTAAATCTCTCTCACTTTGAGGGACGCTTATAGTTCATTTAGGGACCATTCAAAGTTACAACGGCACTGAAAAATGTGACTTATGGACCATTTTTCACACTTACAACCATTGCAGCATCCGATTTACGTTTGGATGCTTGACAACAGTGCCATAAAAATAAGTATCCTGGCTTCCCTGATGCTTAATTAAAATAAGCCCTGGTAGCGCAGTGGTTAAAGTGCCGTATTGCAGGCAAACTCTGTCCACAGCCTGGAATTCGATCCTGATGGGGCTCAGGGTTGACTCGGTCCTCCGTCCTTTTGAGGTCGATAAAATGAGAACCCAGATTGCTGGGGGCAATATGCAAATGATGCTTACATTGTAACCCGCCCAGATTGTGTGGTTAAAGTGTTATAGGGTGGTAAATACTACAGGTAGCCCTCAACTTAGGACCACAATTGAGCCCAAAATTTATGTTGACATTTGTTTAAATAAGTTTTGCCCCACCCAGTTTTAAGATTTTTCTTGCCACGTTTGTTAAGTGAATCATTGCAGTTCTTGAATTACTAACACGGTTGTTAAATGAATCTGGCTTCCCCATTGACTTTGCTTGTCCGAAGGTTGCAAAAGGGAATTACAGGACCCATGGGACACTGCAACCGTCATAAATGTCAGTTGTCAAGCATCCAAACGTAAATCGGATGCTGCAATGGTTGTAAGTGTGAAAAATGGTCCATAAGTCACATTTTTCAGTGCCGTTGTAACTTGGAATGGTCCCTAAATGAACTATTGTAAGTTGAGGACTACCTGTATTGCTGTAATATATAGCAAAGGTCCCCAAACTTGTAAATTTTAAGACCTGTGGATTTCAACGCCCAGAATTCTCCAGCCAGCCATGCTGGCTGAGGAATTCTGGGAGTTGAAGTCCACAAGTCTTAAAGTTGCCAAGTTTGGAGACCTCTGATATATATAGATTGCTTGAGTTCTCAAGTTCTACTCCAAGGGGCTTGGGTGGATTCTGGACCTCTAGTGGCTGCTTTATGTATTATTAAATCATCATCACAAGTGAAGAAAGTGCATCTGTCTGGTTTCTCATGACCCCGTTTTAACCAGAGGCAACTTACAGATGAAGGGTGTTGAACATACGCTGGCAAACGGCACGGATGTCTACATCATCTTTGGAGTCTCGGGACACGTCTTGCAAGAGCTCGCCGACAGCTTCAAATAGATCATCCACCGTCTCAAAATCCGTGCTGCCACTGTGCAGGACCCCTGCCCAAAAAAACCCCCAATTGTTAATGTAAGGCCAAGACCCCAAGAGGCATTCCAACTGAGGAATTCGGGCAATTCTGAAGTGTGCAGATGATACAACAGTGATTGGTCTCATTCGAAAATGATGAATCTGCATACAGACGGAGATTGTTCAACTTGCCTCGTGGTATAACCGGAATAATCTGGAACTGAACACACTCAAAACCATAGAAATGGTGGTAGATTTTAGGAGAAACCCTCCCATACTACCACCTCTTACAATACTATACAACACAGTATCAACAGTAGAGACCTTCAAATTTCTAGATTCTATTACAAGACCTAAAATGGTCACCTAACATCAAAAACGTCATCAAAAAAAGCACAACGAAGAATATTCTTTCTGCGCCAACTCAGAAAGCTCAAATTGCCCAAGGAGCTGCCGATCTAGTTCTACAGAGGAATTATTGAGTCTGTCATTGCACCTCAATAACTTTCTGGTTTGGTTCTGCAACCCAACAGGACAGACACAGACTTCAGAGAGTAATTAGGACTGCAGAAAAAACAATGGCTACCAACCTGCCTTCCACTGAGGACCTGTATATTACACGAATCAAAAAGAGGGCTGTGAAAATATTTACAGACCCCTCACATCCCTGACATAAACTGTTTCAACTCCTTCCCTCAAAACGACGCTATAGAGCACTGCACACCAGAACAAGTAGACACAAGGACAGTTTTTCCCGCAAACACCATCACTCTGCTAAACAAATCATTCCCTCAACACTGTCCAACTTTTTACAAGTCTATTACTATTAATCTTCTCATCACTCCTTATCACCCATCCACTCCCACTTGTGACTGTATGACTGTAACTTTGCTGCTTGTATCCTTACGGTTTATATTGACTGTTTCCTAGTGTGATTCGATTGCTTATTGTACCCTATGACTATTACTAAGCGTTGTACCTGATGATTCTTGACTCTTGATGAATGTATTTTTTCTTTTATGTACACTGAGAGCATTTGCACCAAGTCAAATTCCTTGTTTGTCCAATCACACTTAGCCAATAAAGAATTCTATTCTATTCTAATCTACAATTATTTAATCCGGGGTTAAAGAAATCTTGCTTCTTCCTGTTTAACTATGTGTGATGTCTTCTACCGAAATACAAAATGGCACATCTTGCAGCTTACTTATGGAGTCACATCAGACCATGGCTCACCCTACCATAGCTTGAATGAATGAATTAAAATTAAACTTTGGAAGGAAGCAAGAAGAAAAAGGAATTTGTTTTATCTTTGCTGAATGCCAGGCCTGGAAGAGCCGAACCAAACAAAAGAGGAACATCTCAAGTTTTTAGTACCCTGAATTCAACTAAATAGTAACCCTAATTGAAATAATGTAGACTTGCTTCAGTGTAAATACCTGAATTATGGTGAAAATGAAATATGAAAAGAAATCTGCCAAATACTTAGCTGAGATCATCAGGTGAAAGCACAGATGCAGCAAGAATTAGAGAGCGGCATTTAAAAACACATATATACTCTTTTTACAGCATTTCTTCCTTTATAACAGGGGTCTCCAACCTTGGCAACTTTAAGACTTGTGGACTTCAACTCCTAGAATTCTGGGAGTTGAAGTCCACAAGTCTTAAAGTTGCCAAGGTTGGAGACCCCTGTTCTACAACACATGAGCTTTTCGTGTTGGTGCTCAATTTTTTCTTACAGAGGTCACAGCTAAAAATACATGAGAACATCTACTCTGGAATAAGATATTGGACTTGCTTTATGAGCACCCAGCTAATATCTGCTTACATTTACCCAGTGTTTTCAAATATATAAATCATTTCACATTTATGACCTGTAGCGTGATATGGCACTTATTTATCTCCATATTTCAGAGGTCTGGAAAAAAGCTAAGAGCTGTGAGACCTGATGGCAAAATAACAGTTGGCAATAAACTTAACTCTTTCCAGAAGATGACTTTTGCTCACAAACCCCCACTTCCAACAATTACACAGATCTATTTTAAACCAATTTCCAATCAAGGTAGCTGGAATGGTGGATGGCAGAAGTTGTTCAATACGCCTGTTGAAAGGAAGGCAGCCTCTAATCTGAACTAGATCTTCCATTTTCGAGCAAAATTTCCCAAATTTTGGACAAACTGGGTGGGGGGAAACAGAAAGGTTAAGCTAACAGATTTTGCTGGATGAGCCAACTGCAGACATCAGGATCTGCCTGACTAACAACTGATCTAGATGGGACACTAGCAGGAATGTGACAACTGCAGCCTAGGCAGGAATTGAAAAATAAACCAATCTCTAAACCAGACAAAATCAAATCATTTTTGTATTGCTGGCAAGAAAACTTCAGAGCGACATCCATGGACTCATTTTGAGCCAGTATAAAACAAATCCAATCTTATTTTTCTCCTGGACACAGCTATGTATTTTCTTTAAGTAAATGTGAAATGGGCTTCTTCTAAGGGGTGTGAATGGAGGGGTTGATTTCACCCCAAATTCCAGAACTGTTTTTTTAAAATTAAACTAGAGATTGTTGCTCTATATCAGCGTTTCGCAATGTTTTGCAATATGAAGACTTACTTCAACTCCCAGTATTCTCCAGCATGGTTGGCTGGGAAATTCCAGGAATTGAAGTCCACATATATTATAGTTGTAAGGCAGAGAAATCCTGCTTTATACAGGCAGCTAACATAGATGACCTTACACAAAAGGTGCCAGGTTTTGACCTTCCTCGCCAGCATTGGGCAATGGATGGTATCTGCCAGGACTCATTGTTTAATGAGTTGACAAATTTTTAGACAAATTAGACTAATGTTTAAACAAATGCCTTGTGTGTCCAATCACACTTGACCAATAAAGAATTCAATTCAATTCTAGTGGAGTCTTGTCTCTACCCCTCAGTGTGACTGTGGTGCTCCTCAACAAAATATCCATCCCATTGTGTTGGAATGTCCATCAAGAGCTTTTACCAGCCCTATGTCTGATTTTCTTTTTCCAACATAGACCACCATGTCCTTGAATGGCTGGGTGGACTGAACATTAATATTTGAACCACTAAAAGTCCATGTATTTGCCATTGCTAAATAAGTAAGTTGCTTTATAATCTGAAAAGTCTATAAATAAGAAGGAAGTCGGCTCATCGATTCATCTAAGTTGAGTTTTTAGGCCCAGAGATCCAACCCTTTTCCCTCAAGCTCTGAATTTCACCTGACAGTCCTAAAGGTGGAAAAAATGCCCCAGGAATGGGAATTTCTTAGAATCTTTGAATGGGAGACCACTAGGAAATCTCAGGAATGGATGAATGCAGGAAGTTGCTAGCAGCTGAATTCAATAGGAAGGTGCTTTTACCAGGATTAGAGCTTGGAAATAAAAGCTTTTTCGTCTCCTCTTTGCCCAAGTTAGAGTTTCCAAATCAGCCTCACAAAAAACGCAAATCTCTTCCCCCCCCCTTATCCAGACATGGACTAGTCCAGAGAAGCGCTGACCATAGGCCACGCTTCTAAGGGGATGTACCAATGCATTGGGGAGAGGGGGGAGATCCAGAAATCTCGTGATCCTCGGAGCCCATCGTGCGATGTTCGAGAGATCCCTCCTTCCCCACCCCAGGAACCCACGAGACCCTTTCAGCTGCCCTCAGGAGGCTCCACCGCCCTCCTAGCCTCCGACCCTCTTCGGAAGCCGGCACAGCCACCCTGGGAACGGGGAACCGAGGCCCAGGCCGATCCCAGAAGCCTAATCCTTCGCCGCCTCAGCCTCACCCACCGGTCACGTATTCGAACATCTCTCCGTCGAGCTCCGGGAACTCCCTCCGCAAAATCTCCGCACAGGAGGCCGCCATGGCAGCCCGGCCGCTGGGCCTTCCTTCCTCAGCCGCCGGCAGACGACCGCAGCGTTGGCCACCGCGGTGGTTCTTGGGAAACGTAGTCCTCCGCTTTAGCCGTAGGCCGGCGAAGAGGTTTCTGGGAAACCGAGGCCGTTTGAAGCTGTGGCGGAAGGCCCCTCTTGCTGCTGCTTTTTTGAGGGGAGTTCACAGCAAAATGGCTTGATGGATATCAACGGTAATAAGCAGACGAGGCCTCTTTTCTCGTACCGCAGCTGGTGGCAATTCCTGGTTGATATCCATAAGTCAAATAAGCTCAGAGTTGGTGTAGCGCTTGGTTAGGAGACCATCAGACCGATAACAACCAAAGTTGGAAGGGATCTTGTAGGTCATCTAGTCCAACCCCCTGCCTAAGCAGGAGACCTACACCATTTCTCACAAATGGCAGTTCAACCTCTTCTCGAAAGCTTCCAGGGATGAAGCTGCCACAATTTCCAAAGGCAACTTCTGTCCCATGGGTTGATTGTTCTCACTGTCAGAGAAAATTTCTCCTTATTTCCAGGTTGAATCTCTCCTTGTTCAGTTTCCATCTGTTATTCTTGTCTGGCCTTTGGGTGCTTTGGAAAATAGCTTGACCCCTTCTTCTCTGTGTCAGCCCCTCAAAAATTGGAAGACTGCTATCCCCCCTGGTCCTTCTCTTTACTAGACTAGCCAAGCCCAGTTCCTGTAACAGTTCATCGTATGTTTTAGACTCCAGCCGTCTAATTATCTTGGTTGCTCTTCTCCGCATTCTTTCCAGAGTCTCAACATCTTTTTTATAGTGTGCTGACCAAAACTGGATGTAGTACTCTAGGTGTGGTCTTACTAAGGCTTTGTAGAGTGGTATTAGTACCTCCCTTGATCTTGATACAGAGGGATACAGTTAATGCAATTTAGGATTGCATTAGATTTTTGGTGGCTGCTGCACACAGCTGGCTCATATTTAGCTGGTTGTCCACTAAGACTTCAAGATCCCTCTCCCAGTTACTGCTGTTGAGCCTGGTTTTATCCAGTCTATATGTGTACTTTTGGTTTTTCTTGCCTGAGGGTAGGACTTTACTTTTCTCTACATTGAATTTCATTTTGTTAGATACAGCCCAGTGTTCTAGTCTGTCAAGATTCATCTGAATCTTGAGCCTATCTTCTTGGGTGTTAGCTATTCCTGCCAGCTTAGTATCATCTGCAAATTTGCTAAGTTCCCCTTCTATTCCCTCATCAGACCAACCAGGGTTATTGGCTGAACTGGGAAATTCATCTGGAAGAAAATAATGGGCAATCTTTTGGCAAGAGAATGAAAAAAAAAGCATCAGGAATTAAGGGCAGCTCAACTGACAAGGCTTGCATAGCCGATAATAATAATGTCAATTGCAAAAGGCAGCTTTACTTGGAACAGTTTAAATCCTCCGATGATACTTGTAATAAAGAGGTCTCGAAATTTGGTGACTTTAAGACTTGTGGCTATGCTGGCTGAGGAATTCTGGGAGTTGAAGTCCACAAGTCTTAAAGTTGCCAAGGTTGGAGACCCCTGTTCTAATACCATAAAACAGTGTTTCTCAACCTTAGCTGGCTGGGGAATTCTGGGAACTGAAGTCCTCATGTCTTAAAGTTGCCATGGTTGAGGGACACTATCATAAAACATCAACACCTGTGTATCTCAGGTCCTTGGGAAGGACTCAATAGGTGGATAAAAGTGCCAAATCTGATCTGAACCGAAATCCAAGCTGACTGTGTGACAAACCATAATAACTACAAGGAAGGACTGGTGGGACCACAAAACAGACAAAAGTAATAGAAAATGAGGAAACTAAAGTGCTCTAGGGTTTTGTAATTCAAACTGGTAAGCATCTGGCCACGTAACACCTCAGACTTTTGGTATTGGTAACTAAGAAGAAAGACAAAAAGTCTGGATAGAGGCTGTGGCAATCTCTGAGACAGAATAGGAAAGAAAGAACTGGAGAAAATACAAAGAACTGTAAATAAAAGTAGAATGACTGTGGCAAAAAGAAGTGGACATTAACATTAGTAGCTAAACAGATGAGGCTTCTGTGTGGTAATATAATATCAATAGTAATAGATCCCTTGGATGCAATCCAAAGCATCAAGAACACCAGTTGAACATTATTGGCATTCTAAACAACAACCGGGACACACACACACACACACACACACACACACACACACACACACCCCTCATTCCAAAGGACAGGTTTTGCTACAAAAAAAAGTGCTT
Source organism: Pseudonaja textilis (assembly GCF_049901715.1). Classification (NCBI taxonomy): domain Eukaryota; kingdom Metazoa; phylum Chordata; class Lepidosauria; order Squamata; family Elapidae; genus Pseudonaja; species Pseudonaja textilis. The sequence continues at coordinate 87,614,523 of NC_141993.1, forward strand.
TTGGGATCCTGAGAAATTGTTTAACCCTAAGTGTGTCAACACTGCAGGATCGCATTGACCGAGCAAGAGTCCCTTGAGTAACCATGAACTGTATGTGATATTTTACAGTAACATACTGTATGTGATATTTTTAAAAAATATCAGTAAAAATATACATTATTTCAGCAAAGGATGTGAGAGAAAGGTATACTACGCGGGCGCCGCGGCCCCGCGGGGGGGCCGGCCCCCCCCCCGCGCCCCCGGGGGGGGGGGGGGCGGGGGGGGGGGTGGGGGGGGGGGCCCCCCCCCCCCCTCCCCCCCCCCCCCCCCCCCCCCCCCCCCCCCCCCCCGCCCGGGCGGGCCCCCCCCCCGCCCGCCCCCCCCCCCCCCCCCGCGCGCGCGCCCCCCCCCCCCCCTCTCCCTTGTTCCCCCCCCCCCCGCGCCGGGCCCCGGGGGGGGGCGGGCCCCCCCCCCCCCCCCCCCCCCCCCCCCCCCCCCCCCCCCCCCCCCCCCCCGCCCCCCCGGGGCCGCTCCCCCCCCTTTCCTCCCCCCCCCCCCCCCCCCCCCCTCACCCTACTTTTTTTTTTTTTTTTTTTGGCCCCCCCCCCCCGGAAAACTATTTTTTTTTTTTTTTTCCCCCCAAACAAAAAGGATAACCATACGTGTAACCTCTAAATAATAGTTTAATTTTAAAGAAAAAGTTTTTCCCATGTTCATGTTAAGCCACCAGATGGCAACACGGGATTGCTTTGGATGTGCATTTCATTTACTGTTTTGTTAGCGTAGTTTAGTGCTTAAGAATAAGTAAGCTATGAATGGACTGTTGATTCATAAAGGTCAGATTTGCGTGACACACTAGATCAAATCCAAGAAAAGCCACTGCCTAAAGCCCCCTCTGAAAGAGATGGGTGATTAAGAAATATAAAATATAGAAAGAAAGAAGAAAAGAAAAGTGAAGTAAAGGAAAGAAAGGGAGGGAGGGAGAGAGCGGGAGAAAGAAAGAAAAAGAGAAGTAAACTTCAGTTCAGTGATTGCTGGATTTCCCTCTTGGTGGGAAAAATGTCCAGCAGTTGATTTTCCTGATACAACATGAGACTAAAGCATACGAAGAACAGTTGCAAGAACTAGATATAGCTAGTCTAGAGAAAAGAAAGACTAGGGGGATATGATAGCAGTGTTCCAGTATTTGAGGGGCTGCCACAAAGAAGAGCGGGGTCAACTTATCTTCCAAAGCACCAGAAAGCAAGCATTGGGTGGAAACTAATCAAGGAAAGAAGCAACCTGGAATGGAGGAGAAACTTCTAATCATGAGGACAATTAACCAGGAGAACTGCTTGCCTTCAGTCATTGTGGGTGCTTCATCACTGGAGGTTTTTAACAAGAGACTGGACAACCATTTGTCTGAACTAGTATAGGGTCTCCTGCTTGAGCAGGGGGTTGGACTAGAAGACCTCCAGTGTCCCTTCCAGCTCGACTCTGGTTGATGTTTGGTGAGCCTAGGTTTAGGGCAGAAGGTTTATTGCTAGAGCCCACTGTAACTACATAGCCAAAAAGGCCACATTGTTAACCTAATCCTTTGTAGCTTTTTCTCTGGTAATATCACACTACTAACTAGGGCATACAAAACATTTGCCAGACCAATACTCGAATACAGCTCACCAGTCTGGAACCCACATTACGTATCGGATATTAACACAGTTGAGAAAGTCCAGAAATATTTCACAAGAAGAGTTCTCCACTCCTCTGCTCGTTGCAGAATACCTTATGCCACCAGACTTGAAATTCTAGACCTAGAAAACCTAGAATTACGCCGCCTTTGGTCCGATCTAAGTATAGTATATAAAACCATTAAACCATCTTTCCAACCCGTCTCCATGTTCCCAGGGTCTTTCTCCCAGCTTGGAACCAGATGGATATTTCTCCAACACCTGCAATTAGGATGTGATTTACTTATTCTATTGCACCAAAAAGAGACAGACATTTCTTTCCTTTTTCCCTATACCTTGCACTTTTTCCTCTTTTCCCTCCTCACTCCTCTTTTCCCATTAATTTCATTTTTTTTCTTATGTATTTTTGTATTTTATACTTAAATGATTAAAAATGTGAAACTATAGGATGGGATGGGATGTGCTGATCAGGTTTTGCACCCATCTGCAGTGGATGGTGTAACAATTGAAGGAAGAAAGAAAGGAGCTGTCAGTCACAACTGATAATAGCTTGAATTCACAGGCGATATGTTTTAAATTCCAGGCACAGAGGAATAAGATGAGATCCTTCTTCTGGTTGACCTTAAGAACATCTTGAAGGCATCTACTGGGCCATCAGTTACACAGGAAGCTGACCAGAGGTGGTATTCAGCAGGTTCTGACCAGTTCTGGAGAACCGGTAGTGGAAAATTTGAGTAGTTCGGAGAACCAGTAGCAGAAATTTTGAGGAGTTTGGAGAACCGGCAAATACCACCTCTGACTGGCCCTACCCCCATCTGTTCTCTGCCTCCCGAGTCCCAGCTGATTGGCTGGGTCTTCTTTTGTTGCCCTGCACAGGAGAACGGAGCTGGAAAGCAGGTTAGTGGGCTGGGGAGGGAATGGGATTTTACAGTAACCTTCCCCCAGGAGTAGGGATGGAATGGAGATTTTACAGTATCCTTCCCCTGCCATGCATACCAAGCCACACCCACAGAACCGGTAGTAAAACAATTTGAATCCCACCACTGATGTGGGGTGGGGACATCACACTGAGCCAGTAAGGACTTTTTGGACATTTGATTTGCTTTGTTGTCTGTGTCATCAAACCAAACTTTTGGTAACAGGCCATTGGGTTCTTGGGACAATTAACTCCTCACTACTTGTTCAGCCATCAAACCGAACAGGCATAATTTTATACATATCTGATCTTGCAAACTATAAAAGAATACAAAGCTTATTTCCCAATTGTAACACACACACCTCCCAGACTGCTTATGAAATCACAGGTGATGTTATCAAAGAGGTAGTTATTACTTGGTGTTAATTTTATTTAACTTAATTGTCCTTAGATGTTTTATAACCAGGACCAGACGTGTCCTTTCCCAGATCAGGTCAATGAAGCATAGTTACACCGAGGTGATATAGTTTATTGTTAAGCATTTCATTTTGATTACCACAACTGGCTCTCTCTGTTATCCAGGTAACATTTTCTGCCGTGTGATCTGCCAAGTTCCTCTGTGGAAATTTTGTTCATTGCTTCGCATTCAATACTCTGTGGGAGATTTTTCCATAGCTTTGATGATGGGTTGTTATGATTTTATTGAAGCTTATAGCAATAGCACTTAAGACTTATATACCACTTTATAGTGCTTTACAGCCCTCTCTAAGTGGTTTACAGAGTCAGCATATGCCCCCCGACAAATTTGGGTCCTCATTTTACCCACCTCGGAAGGATGGAAGGCTGAGTCAACCTTGAGCCTGGTGAGATTCCATCTGCCAAATTGTAGGAACTGGCAGTCAGCAGAAGTAGCTTGCATTACTCCGCTCTAACCACTGCACCACCAAGGCTCTTATCTTAATATAAAGCACAAATGATATTTAAAATCAACAAGGAGGAAATCAAAATGGAAGGACATTTTGATTCCTACAGTGGACGAAGAGCTGCAAAAGTTGATGGAGTTAGCAGAGGGGACTAAACCGACCGCTTTGATTAAAGAAAAAAAAGAAGACTTTTGTTACTACTTGGAAACCACTTCTGGACTTTGTGCTTGAGATGGAAAAAAAAATGAAAATTTGATTTTGGGTTTTACCCTTAGGTTTGTTGTTATAGAAATGGCTAGTTTAAACTATTATGCAAAAGTTAACAAGTTGTAGTTTGATGCAGTGGGGGGAAGTCAACATTTTTTTACTAGCAGTTCTGTGGGCATGGCTTGGTGGGCATGGCAGGGGAAGGGTACTGTAAAATCTCCAGGCAGAGGTGGCATTTGCCGGTTTGCCGAACTACTCAAAATTTCTGCTACCGGTTCTCCAGAACTGGTCAAAAACCTGCTGAATACCCACCTCTGGTTTGATGTTTCTCTCTTACACTACTGCACCAAAGGGAGTTGGAAATCCGTGCCTTTTCTTTCTTTTTCCCCTTTTTCCTACACTTTCCCCTTTCCTCCCCTATTTTTCCTATTATTTTATTTTGTATTATAAACTAGTAAAAAAATGAAATTGAATGATTGAGAATTTATCTCCCTTGAATCAAAACTCCAGTTAAAAACATCGGAGGTTTTTAAGAAAAGACCGGACAGCCACCTATTTGAAAATGGTACAGGGTTGGACTAGAAGACCTCTAAGGTCCCTTCCAGCTCTATCCTGGATTGATTCTGATTGATTGAAAAATTGTTCAAGACGGCAGTTTGTCACCTATATAATAGTAATTACCTAAGACCACAATTGGATAAATGAGAAGGGAGAATGATAACTTATTCCTGATTAGTGAAAAGAAACTCTGGGCAACTTGGCTGGGTGTCTTTTTTTTTTTTTCCTCTAAGGAAGCACAGAAATCTAGAAATAACATGGATATTATGGGCTGGTGATTCAGTAGCTTAACGGAACAGAATAACAGAGTTGGAAGGGACCTTGGAGGTCTTCTAGTCCAGCCCCCTGCTCAAGCATGAAACCCTTTAGCATTGTCAGGCAAAAGGTTGTCCAATCTCTTCTTAAAAGTCTCCATTGTTATAGCATTCACAACTTAGTTTCCACCCGTTGCTTCTTGTCCTGCCTTCAGATGCTTTGGAGAATAGCTTGACTCCCTCTTCTTTGGGGCAGCCCCTGAGATATTGGAAGACTGCTATCACGTCACCCCTAATCCTTCTTTTCATCAAACTAGACATACCCAATTCCTGCAACCGACCATTCTTCATATGTTTTAACCTCCAAACCAGTGGTGGGATTCAATTTTTTTTACTACCGGTTTTGTGGGCGTGGTTTTGTGGGCGCGACAGGGGAAGGATTCTATAAAATCTCTAGCCAGAGGTGGTATTTGCTGGTTCTCTGTGTCAGGGTTCCGGCAGTTACTCCAATTAAATCACGAGCCTCGAGCTACACTCCCAAAGCTAAAGGGGATTTATTTGAAGGTAACATTCTATTTCCGACACTAATCTGGGTGTAGCCAACTCTGAGATACGTAATTCACTGTCACCCTTGATTCTGCTTCCCCCACCCCACCCCTCTGGGTGTATCATCCAATGAAAAACGTCCATAGCCAAGAGTCATCAATCATGCTCTCCAATTAGATCCCCACCACTTCGCAGGAGCTTCAGTCATCTGATCAGTCTTTGAAGAAAATATGAATGGAATGTACTTTCGATTTCACACTGTTGCCTGCTTTTTGAAACTTCCCACCTTTCTTTCTGTTGCCAACTGTAAACATGCATACAAAATACTTTATGAGTTGACACTCCAAATTACTCAAAATTTCCACTACTGATTCCCTAGAACTGGTCAAAACCTGCTGAATACCACCTCTGCTCCGATCCCGCAATCACCTTTGTTGCTCCTCTTTTTTTTTTTTTTTTTATGTCAGGAGCTCTGGTGGCAAGTGGGGAAGAGTTCACAATCTTTAATTAATGAATGGCCAGTTCTAAGGGTCATCCAGTTTTGTTTATCTGCTAGGTGTGCCTGCTGATTAGATGTGCAGTGCACAATTATAGGTGGAAGCTTCCTCAAGTCTAATTAAAGGAGATGTGAAAATTCAGCTACTCACAGGTAACTATTTCCACAGTTGGTAGATCGTGGTATCATAGGTGGAGCTTTGATCACACCACCGTGATCATGCTTTGTTCTTTGTGATTGCTGGCTTCAAAAGCACACCTAGAGTATTCATTAAAGGAGCAGGGTATCAAGTGGGGGTGCCACAAGGATCAGTCCAAAGAGCCCAGTACTGTAGTCAAGAAAGTTGGTACCCACCCCTCCTAGAAGAATCAAATACCTTGAGGAATATTAAAAAGGCAGAATTATATTATACTTCCCTGGATGGGAAAAGGAGAAACATGTTTTTAAAAACAAAGAGCACTTCTCTGCATCTCCTTGCCCATTGAGAAGAACTGAGCCAGCCTATCTACAAGACAAAAGGCCTCCAGCTCCAGGGTGATGGGATTGAGACATGACCCTCCAGGACATAATAGGATTATCTAGCAGCAGAGCTCCCCACATGGCACAACCAAGCCCCTTCATGACATCACTCAGCAAGGTTTAACCAAACTTATCTCAGACAAACTCCTAGGATTTGCACATGACCCTTACAGCAACCAATAGAACACATGCCCTTGCCACAGGAACAGGAAGCTCAAATTCAAAGCCCAAGAGAGGGTATAAATACCTCTCACTCTCAACTCTATGTGGTCAGCTACCCAGAATCACACGTGTTTGGTGGTTCTGCTTCACCATTACATCACCTTTCCAACCAGCCTCCATGTTTCCAGCGTCTTTCTCCCCACTTGGAACCCAGATGGACATTTCTTCCGATAGTAACATTTTTTCACCATCAATTTGGATGAAGAGATGGCAGGAATGTTTGTCATATTTGCAAATGATGAGATATCTGAGTGGGATAATTAACAGAAGAGAAAAATGGGCTAAAGTAACCAAATGAAATTTAACAGGGGTAGGTAGGTTCAGAGTTCTTAACTTAGGAAATAGAAATCAAACACACAGCTGTAATATGGGGGTATATAGCCCATTTGGTAGCGGTCTTTCTGAAAATCACTTTGGAAGAGGAGCTGATTGTGAAATTAATCCAAGCCAGCTGTGTGATAGGGCTGATTAATGTTTTTGATAATGTTGAGAACTGAAGGCTAAAACATGAAGAACGGTTGGGTACATCTAGTTTAATGAAAAGGACTAGGACTGACACGATAGCAGTCTTCCAAAATTTGAAGGGCTGCCACAAAGAAGAAGTGGTTAACCTATTCTTCAAAACACCTGAAGGCAGGTCAAGAAACAATGTATGGAAACTAATCAAGGAGAACCAACATGGAATTCAGGAGAAACTTCCTAACAGTGAGGACAATTAATCAGTGGAACTGTTTACCTCCAAAAGTTGTGGGTGCTCCATCATGGGAGATTTTAAAGAAGAGCTTGGACAACCATTTGTCTGAAATGGAAGAGGGTCTCCTGCCTGAACAGGGGGTTAGACTAGAAGACCTCCAAGGTCCCTTCCAATTCTGTTATTCTGCTAAAAGCATGATACATGTTCATTGATTTGTTGGGGGAAATGATGAAAAGCAACATAATTGTGTATGTCAAAAGTTTATGAACTTCTAGGATGATCAGTACATTTCAAGGGGAAATTAAGCCAGGTGTTTAAGTCCGTGGGATAATAATCAGTTATGAATGTGGGAGATCCTGCCTTATTTAAAGGATGGAATCTGGGGATTCAGTATCACATTCTGATCTTTACAACATGCACAAGTACCGTGTGTGATGGCTGAAACAAAGAAGATTTCCGAGGACTTCCCGAATACGAATTGATGCTAATTAGGTGGAAATAATTTCCAAGAAGTATGGACTGTCAGGCAGAATCAATCACAGGGAAGTGATTGATTTTTATAGTCTTATGTTTATGTTATTAGGTTTTATACAGTTCTATCTGTTAATATTGTAAGCAGCTCAGAGTTGGTGTGTAGTAAGGTGGGCAGCTAATAAACTATAAATAAATAAATAAATAAATTTCATTGTTAATCCTCTCCAGAAAAGAGATTGTGGTGGGTCTTGGAACAGGGGTGGGATTCTTCCAGTTTGGACTGGTTCAGGTGAACTGGATGTTAAATTTGCAACTGGTTCACCGAACCGGTATTTGAACCGACCGGTTGGTTCCTCCCACCCTATCCCTCCCCTCCCAGGAGTCTCCACATGGGCCATTTTCTATGCAGGTAAGCTCAGAGTCCGCCCACAGGCTCTGGGAGGGGGGAAAACAGGCCTTCCGGAAGTTCAGAAACGGACCTCTTTCTGGCTTCCAGAGGGCCTCCAGAGCCCAGGGGAGACCGTTTTTGCCCTCCCAGAGGCCCGAGGGAAGCTTCCAAACCCTTGGGAAGGTGAAAAATGGCCCTCCTGGAAATTCTGGTACGCCATGCCCACCGTGGCTACGTCCACCCAGCAACTGGGCAGCGAACCAGTTGCTGGGATTTTTTTGAATCCCACCCATCTTGGAGGCTGTGGGAATAATTGTGATGATCCCTGAGGCCAGAATATATTAAAACAGCAGTTCTCAACATTTGTGGTTTGGCAGTTTGGCTGGTGGGGAGCGGGAAACGGGGCGGTGTGAGTGGTGCGTTGGTCAGTGTGTGCACACATTCCACTCACACAAGAGACAAGAGAAGCCTTTAGAGCAGGGGTCCCCAACCACTGGTACCCGGACCGATACCGGTCCGTGGAACAATTTCTACCAGGCCACCGGTTTGCTGGGTGCCGCCATCTTGTTTTGATGAAAAAGTGCTTCTGGTGAGTTTTTCTGGGTAGAAAGTGGCGTTTGGGTCCTGAAGGAATCCTCGCGCCTTAGTTTTATCAATGGGGGGGGCAGCTTCGAACAAAACTAAGGCGCGAGGATTCTTTCAGCACACATGACAAGGCGAGCCGAGCGACCGTCCTGAAGCCGTCGCGAAGCCCATCGACACAGGTACAAAGGAGGAGTTGAAGGTGGCAGGGAGAAGCGGGGGCTGGCTGGCTGGCTGGTCGCTCGGCTCGTCTTGCCATGCGTGCTGATGCCGGTACCGGGCCGTGGATGATTTTGTGATGCCGGTACCAGGCTGCGGATGATTTTGTGATGCCGGTACAGGGTCACGGATGATTTTGTGATGCTGGTACCGGGCCGCGGCACAAAAAAGGTTGGGGGCCACTGCTTTAGAGCACAGTTTTGCTTCAGGCTTCTCTGGGCCAAAAGTTTTTGCAAAGGGAGAGAAGGCCTGAAGGAGCGTGAGATTGCTCTCCTGAAGCCTTTCGTCCGTTTGCAAAAGATTTGGCACAGAGAAGAGAACCCAATGGCCTGTAACCAAAAGATTGGTTTGATGACACAGACAACAAAGTAAAGCAAATGTCCAAAAAGTCCTTACTGGCTCAGAGTGACATCCTCACTGGGCCAGCATCAGTGATGGGATTCAAAGTGTGGGATTCAAAAGTTCTGTGGATCTGCTTGGTAGGCATGGCATGACTTGGTGGGCATGGCTTGGTGGGCCTGGCAGGGGAAGGATACTGTAAAGTCTCCATTCCCTCCCCACTCCTGGGGGAAGGTTACTGAAAAATCCTCGTTCCCTCCCTACCCCACTAACCTGCTTTCCAGCTCCGTTCTCCTATGCAGGGCAACCAAAGAAGACCCAGCCAATCAGCTGGGACTCCGGAGGCAGAGAATAGATGGGGGCGGGGCCAGTCAGAGGTGGTAATTTGCCGGTTCTCCAAACTACTCAACATTTCCGCTACCGGTTCTCCAGAACTGGTCAGAACCTGCAGAATACCCGCTCTGGACACGCTCGTCAAAATGATTCACTAGAATATTCATAAAAATTATCATGTAGCTGTAATGAAAAACTGGTTGGAATATGTAATTGAAAAAGCATTCAAAAATGAGCTGGGTAAACTATTGTGGGATTTCTGAACAACTGGCATGATGTATTTATAATAGTTGCAGTGTCCTGGGGTCATGGGAACCCCTTTTGTGACCTTCTGACGAGCAAAGCCAATGTGGGAAAGCATCTTTACTTAACAACCATGTTATTAATGTAATAATTTATTAACTTAATAATTGCAGCAATTCACTTAGCAACTGTGGCAAGAAAGGTCATAACTTGGAGCAAAGCTCACTTAACAACTGTCTTGCAATGGGAATTTGGGGCTCAACTGTGGTTGTAAATTGAGGACTACCTGTTAATAATTTGCAGTAGAATAGACTAGAATTAGAGAATAGAAAAGAATTAGAGAATAGAATAGAATTAGAGAATGGAATAGAATTAGAATAGAATTAGAGAATAGAATAGAATTAGAGAATAGAATAGAATAGAACTAGAGAATAGAATAGAACTAGAGAATAGAATAGAATTAGAGAATAAAATAGAATTAGATAATAAAATAGAATAGAATTAGATAATAAAATAGAATAGAATTAGAGAATAGAATAGGATAGAATTAGAGAATAAAATAGAATAGAATGGAGTAGAATTAGAGAATAGAATAGAATTAGAGAATAGAATATAATAGAATTAGAGAATAGAATTAGAGAATAGAATAGAATTAAAGAATAGAAGAGAAGAGAAGAGAAGAGTTGGAAGGGACCTTGGAGGTCTTCTAGTCCAACCCCCTGCCTAGGCAGGAAACCCTACACCACTTCAGAGAAATTGTTATCCAACATCTTTTTAAAAACTTCCAGTGTTGGAGCATCCACAACTTCTGGAGGCAAGTTGTTCCACTGATTAATTGCTCTGTCAGGAAATTTCTCCTTAGTTCTAAGTTGCTTCTCTCATTGATTAGTAATCAAGTTTCCTTGATTAGTAGTTGAATGCTTTGACACACTGTTCCAAACTACAGTCACATGGAATGAACTCTTATGATGCCTGGAGCTTTTTGCCTGGATGTGAAAAAAAAAAGAGTTGGTGCACTAATTTACAACCTGTTGTAAAACTCATCTAAGTGACTGCATCTTCCTTTTTTCTTCTTCTTCTTCTTCTCCCAGATGTTGGGATGTTAACAATGCTGTGGCTTGCTGTGACTGAAGGAGTTTGAGTTTAGCTCATCCTATATCGAAATAGGGGATTTCCTCCCCCCCATCCATGGCTCCTGCTAGTAATACCAAAAGAACTTAGACTTATATATCATTTCATAGTGCTTTACACCCCTTTCTAAGCAGTTTACAAATGTCAGCATATTACCCCTGACAATCTGGGCCCTCATTTTACCGTCCTCGAAAGGATGGAAGGCTGAGTCAACTTTGACCCGGTCAGGATCGAACTGCTGGCAGTTGGCAGAATTAGCCTGCAATACTGCATTCTAACCACTGCGCCACCAGGGCTCTGATAGGCAGGTGCTGGTCATGTTGCCATGATCATTGGGGATCTGGTTATCCTTTTTTGTCCTGTTGTCTGCTGCTTGGAAAAGTGTTCCCACCCCTCCTAGTGTCTGGGCTCAGTGAAAACACAACTTGATTTGTTTGGTACTAACTCAGATTGCATTCCTGCCCAGTTGATCATAGGGCTGTTCTATCCTATGTCCTTTGTTTTCAGCTCCTTTCAAGAGTCTTATCAGATTTATCCATCCTCCTAACCACAAATGTGATTTCAAGTCTGGTAAGGAGGAACACATTCCAGTACAAATTATATGTGGCACAAGCTTTTGTATTGCAAACATTTCCTGAGTGGATTATATAAACCATTCTTTTTTTAAAAAAAACAAACCCCAATGATGCTACTCACTTCTTGGTGGAAGGTACTGGAGAAAACAGATTTGATCCACTCTGCTGTCGTGAAGACGTCGAAAGAGAGAAAGGCAAAGTGGACATCATGGCGCAACTCTGGATATTTTCAATGATTCTGCTTCTGCTGCTGAGTCTTTCGGTGGTGTACTTTCTAAAACAACTCCGGTTGCTCAGAAAATGTCCACCTGGACCTTTGCCACTTCCTTTAATTGGAATCAGCTGGCAGACGGGCTTTAGACTAACCCCTGATCTTCTAATTCAGGTATTATTTTTTTCCACTTGTGTAATTTTGTTTTTTTGATTATGAAGCTAGCTATTTATTTATTTAGACTTATTTTATTTATTAAACTTAGTTGAAGAGAGCTGCAGTCATTTGACTTCGGTGGCAGTGATGGAGAAGAGGGTATTGGGTCTGTAAAGTCTGGAGAATGAATACATGATTTTGAGGGGATTGAGAATTTGAATCCTGGTAGTCCTCCTTCAGTGACCACGGTTGGGACGGGTCACTGAGTGAACTGCTGACTGTGCTTATGGGCTTACTTGAGATTTCCTTTCTTTACGGTCCCACCAATACAAAGATCAGTCAGTCATAAAGTCATTGGTGTCTAACCTGGGAATTGTTGTTAAACAAGGCAGTCTCTATACGAGGATTACTTTTGTATGTAGTCAGGGAAGCTCCTGCTGATTTTACAAACTGTTTCTCTGTCTGTGGGAAGAAACCTTGCTATCCCTACAAGTATACGTTCAAAAGGATTTTATTTATTTTATTTGTTTGTCAAACATGTACAAGATAACAAGTACAGGTATAAACAGGAACAAAGGAAGTCAATACAGATAAGCGGGGACAGTAAGACAGGGACGGTAGATGCCAGAAGTGGTATTCAGCAGGTTCTGACTAGTTCTGGAGAATTGGTAGCGGCAATTTTGAGTAGTTCGGAGGATCAGCACATACCACTTCTGACTGGAGATTTTACAGTATCCTTTCTCTGACATGCCCACCAAGCCACGCCCACAGAACCAGTAATAGAAAAATTTGAATCCCACCACTGGTAAGGCACGCTGGTGCGCTTATGCACGCCCCCTTTAACGACCTCTTAGGAGTGGGGTGACCTCCACGGTAGACAGTTTGAGGCTGAAGCTGTGAGGGGTGGAGGCTGTAACCTCCAGTCAGGTAGGGCAGGGGTCCCCAACCACTGGGCCGCGGACCGGTCCCGGTCCGTGGAACATTTCCTACTGGGCCGCTGGTTTGCTGGGCACCGCCATCTTGTTTGACGAGAAAGTGCTTCCGGGTGAGCTTTTCCAGTTGGAAAGCGGCGTTTGGGTCCTCGCGCCTTAGTTTCATCAAAGGGGGGGGGCTTCGAACGAAACTAAGGCACGAGGATTCTTTCAGCACCCAAGGCAAGGCAAGCCAAGCGACCGTCCCGAGGCCGTCCCGAAGCAAAGCCCATCGACAAAGGTACAAAGGAGGAGTTGAAGGTGCTGGGGAGAAGCGGGGGACGGCTGGCTGGCCGGTCGCTCGGCTTGCCTTGCCTTGTCATGCGTGTTGATGCCAGTACCGGGCCGCGGATCATTTTGTGATGCTGGTACCGGGCCGTGGCACAAAAAAGGTTGGGGGCCACTGAGGTAGGGTGTTCCAGGCGTTGACCACTCTGTGGCTGAAGTCGTATTGTCTGCAATTGAGTGTGAAGCGGTTTACCTTGAGTTCCTATCAGTTGTTTGCTCGTGTATTGTTGTGGTTGAAGCTGAAGAAGTTGTTGACAGGCAAGAGGTGTTGTAGCAGACAAAGGATGCTAGTACAGAAAACGATAGATGGAGAAAACCAGGGAAATAAAGGAAAGGCGAGAGGGCAAAAACAGCAGGAATCTTGGCTGAAAAGCAAAAACAGGAGGAGCAACAGGCTGAGAATGATGGTTATGAGTCCAAAGTGAACAGCAGCTCTTTGGAATGATGATCATGGTTTGTTGCTTATGACGATGCTGATTTTTACCTCTGAAATTGCTGCGAAAGAAGGAACCGAATACAGGTACAACTACTCCCTCAACTTACGACCATGATTTCTATTGAGACATTTGTTCAGTGAGTTTTGCCCTATTTTGCAACCTTCCTTGCCACCGTTGTTAAGCGAATCACCGCACTTGTGAAGTTAGTGACAGGGTGGTGAAGCGAATCTGACTTCTCCATTGACTTTGCTTGTCAGGAGGTTGCAAAAGGGGATCACTGCAACCGTCATGAATACAAGTCAGTTTCCAAGCGTCTCGATTTTGATCACATGACCATGGGGATGCTGCCAACAGTCACAAGTTGTGAAAAACGGTCAAAAGTCATTTTTTAAGGCCATCGTAACTTCAAACAGTCACTAAATGAACTGTTGTAAGTTGAGGACCTGTAGTCCTCGACTTAACAACCATTGATTTAGTGATCGAAGCTACAGTGGCACTGAAAAAAATGACTTATGACCGTTTTTATATTTACAACCATTGCAGCATCCCCCGGGTAATGTGTGCAAAACTTGGCAATCACCTTGTATTTATGATGTTCGCGATGTTCTGGGGTTGTGTGATCACCCTTTGTGACCTTCTGATGAATAAAATCAACGAGGAAGCCAGATTCACTTGAGAAGCTTCTTACTGACTGAACAACTGCAATGACTCGCTTAACAACGGTGGTTAGAAAAGTCATAAAACGGGGCAAAACTCACTTGGCAAACCGTCTTTGTGGAAATTTGGGGCTCAGTTTTGGTTGTAAATTGAGGACTACCTGTATTCTTCTTCACCTGAACGATATTGCTTCTTCTTCTTTTCCCCCCTAATGGCAGCTTGCGAAACGTTACGGAAATATTTACACATTACTGGCATGGAATTTACCTGTAATAGTACTGTCAGGATACAAAGTTGTGAAACATGGATTGATCAACCATTCTGATGACTTCTCTGAACGAGTAGAGACCCCCTTTTTAAGGGCTCTGTCCAGAGGAAAAGGTAAGGTGTAAACTGTGCTTTTCCTTTTTTAAAATCCCATTTATTTATTTACATACATTTATATACATGTATTTATATACAGTATAAAAGGTAAAGGTTCCCCTCGTGCATACATGCTAGTTGTTTCCGGCTCTAAGGGGTGGTGCTCATCTCTATTTCAAAGCCGAAGAGCCAGCACTGTCCGAAGACGTCTCCGTGGTCATGTGGCCAGCATGACTAAATCCCCAAAGGCACATGGAATGCTGTTCCCTTCCCACCAAAGGGGTCCCTATTTTTCTACTTGCATTTTTCCATGCTTTCGATCTGCTAGGTTGGCAGCAGCTGGGACAAGCAACGGGAGCTCACTCTGTTACTCAGCACTAGGTATTCGAACCGCCGAACTGCCAACCTTTCTGATCAACAAGCTCAGCATCTTTAGCCAGTGAGCCACCGCGTCCCATATATACAGTATACATGTGCGTTTATGCAAAAACAGCATATTATGGCCTTGTGGCCTGGAGGCTAAAACATACAGTTGTGCTTATAAGTTTGCATACCCTGGCAGAATTTATGATTTCTTGGCCATTTTTCAGAAAATATGAATGATAACAGAAAAACTTTTCTTTCACTCATGGTTAGTGGTTGGCTGAAGTCATTTATTATCAGTCAACTGTGTTTACTCTTTTGAACTTATAATGACAACAGAAACTACCCAAATGACCCCGATCAAAAGTTTACATACCTCAATTCTTAATACAGTGTATTGCCCCCTTTAACATCAATGACAGCTTGAAGTCTTTTGTGGTATGTGTGGATGAGGCTTTTTATCTTCTCAGATAGTAAAGCTGCCCATTCTTCCTGGCAAAAAGCCTCCAGTTGCTGTAAATTTTTGGGCTGTCTTGCATGAATTGCACATTTGAGATCGATCTCCCCAGAGTGGCTCAATGATATTGAGGTCAGGAGACTGAGATGGCCACTCCAGAACCTTCACTTTATTCTGTTGTAGCCAATGACAGGTCGATTTGGCCTTGTGTTTGGGATCATTGTCATCTTGGAATGTCCAAGTATGTCCCTTGCACAGCTTCCGGGCTGATGAATCCAAATTTTCCTCCAATATCTTTTGATAACATATTGCATTCATCTTGCCATCAATTCTGACCAAATTTCTGTGCCTTTGTAGCTCACACATCCCCAAAACATCAGTGATCCACCTCCGTGTGTCACAGTAGGAATGGTGTACTTTTCATCATAGGCCTTGTTGACTCCTCTCCAAATGTAGCAATTATGGTTGTGGCCAAAAAGCTCAATTTTGGTCTCAGCAGTCCAAATGACTTTGTGCCAGAAGGTTTGACGTTTGTCTCTGTGCTGTTTGGCATATTGTTAGCGGGATACTTTGTGGCATTTGTGTAGTAATGGCTTTCTTTTGGTGACTCAACCATGCAACCCATCTTTCTTCCAGTGCTTCCTTATTGTGCATCTTGAAACAGTCACACCACATGTTTTCAGAGAGTCCTGTATTTCACCTGAAGTTATTTGTAATTTTCCTGGCAGTTGTGGCTGAAATTTTAGTTGGTCTAACTGACCGTGGTTTGGTTTCAACAGAACCCCTCATTTTCCACTTCTTGATTAGTGTTTGAACACTGCTGATTGACATTCTCAATTCCTAGGATATCTTTTTATATCCCTTTCTTGTTTTATACAGTTCAACTACCTTTTCCCACAGATCCTTTGACAATTCTTTTGCTTTCCCCATGACTCAGAAGCCAGAAATGTCAGTGCAGCACTGGATGAAAGATGCAACGGTCTGTCAGGAGTCCATGAACTCATTGACCTTTCATACACACACACTAATTACAAGCAAACAGATCACAGGTGAGGATGGTTACCTTTAACAGCCATTCAAACCCCTTTGTGCCAACCTGTGTGCATGTTATCAGCCCAAAATCACCAGGGCATATAAACTTTTGATCAGGGTCATTTGGGTAGTTTCTGTTGTCATTATGGGTTAAAAAGAGTAAACACTCTTGATTGACAATAAATGGCTTCAGCCAACCACTAATCATGAGTGACATAAAAGTTTTTGTGTTATCATTCATATTCTCTGAAAAATGGCCAAGAAATCATAAATTCTGCCAGGGTATATAAACTTATGAGCACAACTGTACGATGAATGGCTACAGGAACTAGGTTTCGCTAATCTAATGAAGAGAAGGACCAGGGAAGACATGATAGTAGTGTCCCAATATTTGAGGGGCTGCCACAGAGAGGAAGGGGTCAACTTATTTTCCAAAGCACCTGAAGGCCAGACAAGGAATAATGGATGGAAACTGAACAAGGACAGGTTCAACCTGGAAATAAGGAGAAACTTTCCGACAGTGAGAATAATCAACCGATGAAACAGAAGTTGCCTTTGGAAGGTGTGGGAACTTCATCCCTGGAGGCTTTCAAGAAGAGACTGGACTGCCATCTGTCAGAAATGGTGTGGGCGGGGGGTTGGACTAGATGACCTGCAAGGTCCCTTCCAACTCTGTTAATCTGTAATATGCCATTTAGTTTCAAAGTGACTTTCAAAACGACAACTTTAGAACATATGCTATAATATTCCAACTTCATCCCCAGCAGTGCCTTGAGAAACAGCCCCAATGTTAAAATATTTCAAATGTTTATATGTGTTTATGTTAAATCTCCAAAGTTATAAATGAGACAGAGAAGTTTCCAAGAAGTCCTGAAAGCTTTGTGGGCTTGAAAAAGCAAGAAGTGTAAGGAGGTGGATGTCCAAAAACAGACGACCGAATCTGAACCAATCATGTCAAATGCCACACTGTCCATCTTGAAGTTGCTAAAAAATATGTAGGCATAAAATATGCCATCTTGTTTCTGATGCATTCTGATGAATGCTACATCAACAGCTATGGATGATTTAAGTCTATCTCATGGGCTAGGGAATTGCTGAAGGCCGAGTCACTGGAATGCAGCAAAAAAAACAGAAAGAAAAAAGGGTTGGCTGTAGGTGGATGTAATAAACTATCTGGAACTTCAGGTGCATCATTGCAACCATCATTTTGAGTTTTTTTTAAAATCCTGTTTTGTGGACATGCCTACTGGTTAGCTATAAATGTGGGCATGATCTCATCCATGGGTTTCTGATTGTTGGTTTTTCTGGGAAGCATCTGAGCAAAACATCCACAGAGATTCTCGGTCATCCAGATCATGGTTGTCCAAAGGTGCTTTTTCAGAGGGCAACTAGACTTTGTTTTTCCTTGAAGACATTTTGCTTCTCATCCAAGAAGCTTCTTCAGTTCTGATTGAATAGTGGAGGATGGAAGGATTTATATTCCTTGCCGTTATCTGGTCATTGAGCAGAACTGAAGATAGGTTCTTGGATGAGAAGTGAAACATTTTTAGGGAGAAACAAGTCCCAGTTGCATTTTGACAAAGTACCTTTTTGAGACGATCTGAGGAATACGGATTTTCTATTTTAAAATGAACACATGTGAATATCAACAGCATGGCTGGTTTGGGAATTCTGAGAGTTGACCTCCACCCACGTTAAAATTTCCAATTTTGAAAAACACAGATTTATATGGGTGCCCATCTTATCCAAGTGACTTTGGGCAACTAAGGAAATGCTAAAAATTATACAAAGAACTGGGAATTGGCAAGGATTCCAAAGCTGATCTAATTGCAAGTCCCATTTTAAACAATATTTGGCATGCAAACCAACTCCAAACTATGACTTCAAAGAGAATGTATGACTTAAATATTAGCCTTGATTTATGACATGGGGCCTGCCTCAGGCAATCAAGCTGAAGTGAACAAATCCAGTTTTAGCATGTTGCATTAAAGAATATTTCCTTAAATGTTGTGTCTAATTCTGCATCATTCTTGCACGTTCTTTCTTCCCACCAAAATATACCAGTGTGACTTGCTGAGCGTGACCTCTCCTAAACTAATGAGTCCAATAAAGGAGAATATTTATAGCTCAAGGTTGAAATCAAGGGTCCTTGGTGCTTTCTGAGCTTGGCTGTGCAACCCCCTTGTATTTAAACAGTGGCAAACCCTACTTCTTACTAGCACCGATGATGTTACGTATTTTGAGTAATCAAACGTCTGCAAGAAAATAACCAAGCTCAGAGTGCACCGAGGAACCCTCGAGCAGATGATTTCATAACTTCGATGCATCTCTCTTATGAGTAACAATTTTTCCCTTATTTCTGTTTGTTTCAGGAATTATTCTTTCCAACGGCCACACTTGGAAGCAGCAGAGACGATTTGGCCTACTAACTATGAGGAAACTTGGAGTGGGGAGGACAGGCATAGAGAGTCAAATACAAAACGAGGCTGGCCAACTAGTGGAGATCTTCGCTGATTCAAATGGTCGGTGAGACCAGCCAAGGCTGTCAGCTCAAGAGCTACTGTGTTTCCCCCCAAATAAGACCCTATCTTATATTTTTTTATCACCCCAAAAAAGTCACCAGGTCTTATTTTGGGGAGATGTCATCCACTGACTAACCTCAGTTGCATGCATTACCCCCAGCCTCCTTTTCGCTGTCAGAGGCCTTCAGGAACCTCTTCTGCAGCCAGCAAGGCTTTCCTGAAGGCCCCTGCAGCAGATAATGGAGCTCTGGATCGATCCAGAGCTTTGTTATCACCTACAAAGGCTTCAGGAAAGCCTTGGTAGCCTTGCCGACTGCAGAAAAAATGGGCTGGCACGGCAGGCGTCAGGGTGTGCGAGGCGTGCACTCAAATGGGTGGGATCTTAATTAGGGCTTATGGGGGGGCGGTTAGGGCTTATATTGGGCGCACATGTATAAATCAAGCTAGGACTTACTTTTAGGACAGGTTGTATTTTCGGGGAAAGCAAGGTAGTTTACCTAAATCTTTACAAGAAATCCTTGACTTGTGATGAGAACTGAGCCTGCAATTATGGTAATAAAATGTGATAGTCATTAAACAGGTCACCATGTGACTGTAATTGATTTTCCCTTTTTTATGTTGGTCATTAAGCAAATGCACAGGTTGTATTGTGTAAAGCCACAATCATTAAGCGAACCCGTTGTGTTCTATGGGATGTTTTTCGTCAGCAAACAGAAAAATGCAGGTAGTCCTTGACTTATACAGGTAGTCCTTGAGTTAGGACTTCGATTGAGCCCCAAATTTATGTTGTTAAGTGAGAAATTGGTTAAGTGAGTTTTTAATGTGAAAAATGGTCATAAGTCACATTTTTCCATGCTGTTGTAATTTTGAATGGTCAATAAACGAAGTGTTGTAAGTTGAGGACTACCTGTAACTTTATTTAAAAAAAAAACAATTTTATTTAGATTTTCACAAAACAAAGAAAAATAAAACATCTTTTTTAGTGAACAGCTTGGTTCCAGGTTTTCATATCGGCATACAGATATAATCTCAATTACATATTCATCTTTCATATTCAATTTCATATCTTATCACTACTTTAAATATTCTTTATTAATTTTTCCCTTCAAATAATTCCCCCAGGCTTATTTTATAGCTCTCATTCATTTCTAAATCTATTACATATCCTTTTCAAAGTTTTCATATTTTCATAATAATTATGCTTTTATCTGTCCTGTGTACACTTTTCAATTCATATCCACATTTCAAACATTACAAAACAAGGTTTCTCCTATAGTTGCCAATTAGAGCGTGTCACCTTTATATCTTATACTTAATTCCCTTTTACATCCCATTAAATATTCTACTTCTAAATTATCCCATTAAACAATTATAACATTCATCACCTAATAGCTATAATATAACATAAATCCCTTTTAGTCAGATTCCACATGGTACTTCCCCTTTAAATTACCTCTAAATAGTTTTAAATTTAAAAGAAATAAAACAGAAAAGGAAGAAAATAATTAAGCAATTCAAATTCATCCAGAAAACTGGTATTAATTTCCTTACAATCCTTCTCATAATTCATTTCAATCATATTTTATAAATCCTTAACATACATTGACATAATTCAATTATGTTTTACATATTTTTGTTTTTACTTAATCTAACTGTTATCAGACATTCCATTGGGTAACAATCCCCATTTCATCTTCCATTTTAATTGCATATATTTTCCTGTTTTCTACAAAATTTATTATTTCTAATATATTTATACAATCCCTTATCACTATGCAGAATCCTCTATTTTAGCTGTTTTTTCAACCACCTGTAACTTATGACTGTTGTGCAGCATTCCCATGGCAACAAAATCAGACTTTGGGCACTTGGCAACTGGCATGTATTTATATTCACTGCACAGTCCCAAGATCACATGATCATCATTTCCCAATCAGCTTCCAATTAGCCAAATCAATGGGAGAAGCCAGATTTGCTTAATGACTGCACAATTCTCTTAACCACTGGAGTGATTCGTTCAACAACTGCTTAAAAACAAGTAACAAATGAGATGCAATTCACTTAACAACTTAGCAAAGGAAATTGTCATAAATTGAGGACTACCTGTAAATGCTGGTTCTTGCAGTCATGTGACTGCTATATATACAGGCTGGTTGCTGAGTACTGAATATGCAAACATGTGACTGTGGGTATGTGTGCGCAGCCATCAGAACATCAAATGCAGGTCATAAATAGCTTTTAAGAATTAAAAAAAAATTAATTTTAACCAGTTGCTAAGCGACTGGTTGTAAGTCAAGGATTTATTCCATTTTGGCAGACAATGGGATGCAATACTTCAATCCTCACATTTTATATTCATTTGACAATAAATTTCTTAATTTTTCAGGTCAGCCCTTCGATCCTTTGTTGCCAATCACCAACGCTTTCTTCAATTTGATCGCCATCTTGGTGTTTGGGTACCGATTCTCTCTTGAAGACGAAAACTTTCAGAAACTAACCAAAGGCCTGATTTTTGGTTCAAGATTTGTGGGCAGCTTCTTTCATGTGGTGAGTTAAGCTTTTGTTTTCTGACCAGGTGATTCACATTGGCCTAAAAACCTACACAGCTAACCCTCAACGTACGATCACCATTGGGCCCAAAATTCCTGTTGATAAGCAAAATGGTCATTAAGTGAGTCTTGCCCCATTGTATGACTTTTCTGGCCACAGTTGTTAAGTGAGTCACCACAAGTTTTTAAGTGAGGCAGCTTCCTCCGCCTCATTGATTTTGTCCGTCAGAAGGTTGCAAGAGTTCCCAGAACGCTACAACCATATTAAGTCAATCACCCAAATTTTGATCGCATGACCATTGGGATGCTGCAACGATTTGAAAGTTTGAAAAATGGTCACAAGTCTCTTTTTCTCAGTGCTGTTGTAACTTTGAATGGTCATTAAACGAATGGTTGTAAGTCAAGGACCACCCATATTGTAGTCTGGTCTTTTAGGAGCACAGGTCTTTCAAACCAAAGAGACCAAGTATAAATAAATGTATGGAGTAAATCACTGGTGGTATTCTACCGGTTCAGCCCGGTTCTAGCGACCCGGTAGCAGCGACGAACAGTGGAGACCGAATCGGTTCTCTCCACCGCTCTGCTGTTGGGCCCACCCACCTGCCCAGCTTCCCATACTCAACCTTTATCTACTGAATTTGAAGCACAGCTGCTTTGCGCAGCACAGAATAGTGCCTCACGGGAGCTGCTGAAGTGACCGGGATCATGCAGGCTTGCAGGAGGCAATTTAGAATGCCTTTGCGCCTGCACAAAGTCCACGTTTGGTGTGCGCATGCACGCAAAGTGTGTGCAGCGCGCAAAGCGCACCCACCAAGACATGCCCACTGAACCGGTGGCAAAAATATTTGAATCCCACCACTGGAGTAAATGGTGCAGTGTGTGTGCATATGTGTGTGTGTGTGTGTGTGTGTGTCGGGGAGAGCAGAGAACTTACGGACCATAATTGAGTCCAAAATTTACATTGCTAAATGAGAATTTTGTTAAGTGAGTTTTGCCCCATTTTACGGCTTTTCTCGCCACGACTGTTCAGTGAATCCCTGCTGTCAACTCATAAAATATTTCTATGGTCTTTTTAGAGTTGCCAACAGAAAGGGTGAGGGGGAAAGGGGTTTTGAAAGAGTACGGCACCTTGGAAATCGAAAGTGCATTCCATAAATAGTTTTTCAAAGATAGTAACTAGGTGACTGAAGTTTCTGCCGTGCAAATATCTAACTGGAGAACATGATTGCTGACTCTTGGCTATGGATGTGTCTCATTGGACAATATGAATTAGATATACCCAGGGGGTGGGGGAAAACTAGGGTCAAGGGTGACAATGAATGATGTGTCTCAGAGTCAGCTACACCCAGGCAGTGCCAGATATGTTAACTCCCAATTAATCCTTTTGAAGTTTTGAAAGTTTGGCTCAAGACTCATGATTTAAATGGGGGTAAATGCCGAAATCCTGATGCCTGCAGTCGTTAAGTGAATCTGGCTTCCCCGTTGCTTGTCAGAAGGCTGCAAAAGGGGACCATATGACCCCGGATCACAGTAATGGTCATAAATACGAACCAGTTGGCAAGTATCTGAATTTTGATCACATGATTGTAGGGATGTTGCAAGGGTCAACACAGTGAAAAACGGTCATGGGTCACATTTTTCAGTGCTGTTGTAATTTTGAACGGCCACTAAACAAACTGTTATAAGTTGAGGAGCACCTTTAACTTGTGACTGTTTACAGCAGTTGTGAATCACTGCAGTTGTGAAATTAGTAAACCCGGTTGTTAAGTGACTCTGGTTTGCCCGTTGGCTTGTCTTGTCAGAAAGAGTTGTGGTTAGCCAGCAGCAGATGTGGACGGCTGAGGAGAGCGAGGACTCAGATGAGGGGCCAGGACCATTAAGGAGTGGACTGCTGCCTTCAGAGATTGTAGGGGCTGGCAGCAGTGATAAGGAGGTTTCCGAGGAGCCTGTGCCAAGTATGTGTGCGCACAGGATTGCTCGTAGGAAAGAGCAGCTACATCAGCACAGGCAACTCAAGAGTAAGGCTACACCTTCAAGAAGATAAAAGCCAGCTGTGAAACAAACATACTTTGCAGAAGGCAAAGACGTTTTGAAACGCCAGACTTGTGGACATTCCAGTATCCTGAGTTTTTATTTGAAGATTCTTGTATTGCAAATTATTTCTGGTCTGTTATTTTTTGGCAAGTCTTGCACAGTTTGGCAAGGCTTGTGCTTATCACAGCTAATTACTTTGTAAAAGCATTACAAGGTTTCTGTTCCTATTGGATTGTGTTTGATTTGTTGGGGTCAGAACAGAAAATCTCAAAAGATGTTCACATGACCCCGGGGCACTGCAACTGTCATAAATGTGAGTCAAGTTGACAAGCATTCAAATGTAAATCGCATGACTATGAGGATGCTGCAACGGTCATCATAAGCATGAAAAATGGTCCCAAGTCACTTATTCCGTTGCCGTCGAAACTTCGAACGGTCAGTAAGCGAACTGTTGTAAGTTGGGGACTACCTCAAAAACAAGTAGTTGTTGCCGAATGACCGTTCACTCAACTATGGTTCAAAGTTAACGACAATTCTGAATGAGGGGGACTTAGGACTGGTCCTCCAAGGATCAGGTGATCGAAGGGCTGTTCGGGCACTTGGTCATCAGCTCACAATAATAACAGTTGCAGCATCCTGCAACGACCAGGGGCATGGCACAGAAATAACACAGGCAGCTGGCCATTCGAACTGCCTTTTTATTGCTCAAAATTTCCCCAAACGCTCCCACATTTCTGGCAAGTCTCAGAGCAAAGGGATGACACGCACACGTGCACACCTCAAGCAGCCTCTGGCTGCAAATAGTCCAGCCCGACGCTGTGAACACCACAAGGGCACAGCAATAAATCCAGCAGGGCAAATCAGGGAGGTCAGAAAGCAAAGGATCAAGGCAATTAGTCTCAAAAGCCAGAAAGAATGTAAGGGCTCCGGGAAAGTTCAAACGTCGGCACTCCATGCTCCAGGAATTCAGTCTTTGTTCCACACAAATGCCCCTTCCGCACAGCGTCTCCTTAAGCCACATTCCCCAGTGTGCCTTGTGAAGAGGGCCGGGGCACTCTCCTCCCGAATAGTCAAGTCAACCTGTACTGTTCTCGCCTTCTCTCTTCTCTCCATGCTCAGGGATCAGGAGGGGGTGGTCCTTGCTCATCGCCTGAGCTCTGTCTCTCAAGATCACTGCTTGGTCATCCTGCCTCTGTTCCTCGCTGCCTACAAGCCATCCTAATCCTGAAACTGGAACTTCCCCATTTTCTTCCGAAGCCAACGAAGCCCCACTCCCTCAACCTCTGTCGGCTCCAATTCCCTCAACCTCTGTTGGCTCCAGTTCCCTCAATCTCTGTCGGATCCAGTTCCAGCTCATCTTCCCCCTGCAGATTCAGGCTCTGACAAGGGCATGACACACCCCATGGTCCAGAGCTGGTATTCAGCAGGTTCTGAGCAGTTCTGGAGAACCAGTAGTGGAAATTTTGAGTAGTTCAGAGAACCGGCAAAAACCACCTCTGACTGGAGATTTTATAGTATCCTTCCCCTGCCACGCCCACCAAGCCACGCCAATTTTTGAATCCCACCACCACCATGGTCACATAATCACTACTTCCAACTTTCACTGCTGGCTTCCATCAAGTAAAGCCAATGGGGAAAACTGGCAAGAGTTCTCACTTAATGACTCCCCCCCCCCCAGTGAATTGTTAAACAAACGTGCAGGTCATTAAATGGATCATTGGGGTGCCTCAGACATAGGGCAGGCCCTTGGAGGTCTAGTGAAGGGTCAGATGATGGGAATGTATGTACAGATGAGGCCCTGGGGATCAGAGGAAGGGTCATATGTGGAGATAGGACCCAAGTATGGATGGCATGGACAGGAGAGTGAGGAATATGAATTATGATTAAAAACATCCTTTTGCCTTAAAACAGACAATTAAGCAGCTTTGCTCCTTCCTGTCTTCTCTCTCTGCAGAAGGAGGGGGGATCGCAGGTGTTGTGGAGCGGCGGAGATATGAGGCAGACTCAGAGCGTTTGTTTCGAAAGGCTTTATTCTGTGAATAAAGGGTTGCCGCGACTGCAGGGCTAACAAGGCAGATCAGCTGGCGGCAACAGCTAATGCTGTTTGACAGCTCCTTTTATAGCCGGCTGTCAAACGGCATCAGCCAATGGGAGCGATCGGCGCTCCCGCCCGAACTGCGGACCTGGTTGGGGACTTCAGTCAGTTCAATGGACACAACAGCGGGCGAATGGAGGGTGCTGCCTCAGACAAAGACTTAAAACTGCTTTTACTTTTCTCTGCGGAAGGAGGAGGGTCGCGGGTAGTGGGGGTGCTGCCCTGAGCTGCTTTGCAAGATGAAGGCGGTGGGGCTGCATATTTGTAGTGAGGCAGAAGCTGGCATCTCACCAGTGGTGGGATTCAAAAAATTTTTACTACCAGTTCTGCGGGTGTGGCTTGGTGGGCGAGGCATGGCTTGGTGGGTGTGTGGCTTAGTGGGCGTCGCAGGGGAAGGATACTGTAAAATCTCCATTGCCACCCCACTCCTGGGGAAAGGTCACCACCAAATACTCAAAATTTCCACTACTGGTTCTCTAGAACTGGCCAGAACCTGCTGAATACCACCTCTGCACCTCACCTGTTAGGAAACCACTAGGATATTAGGAACAAGAATAGCTCGCTTATAAGAAAAAAACCAAAACCAAAACCACATAGCTGGCACATGAAACTAGGACACTTTGCAAGATACCCCGTGACCTGGGGTGAAAAATAGGTGACACGACATTTAGCTATTTAGCATCACAAGCATAAAGGTTTAGGGGGCTACAATGCAAATAACCAATCAATATTATCTGTTGTGCATACATTATTAGGGAAAAGGCAAAAGGGTTGAAGGCGACCACCCCTTGACTATAAAACTTGCTGTAGGATTGCAAAATGGGCCCATTGTTAGCTTTCGAACCAGAGTCCTTATATCTTGGTACCAAAATATAAGTATAATTTGTGTTTGGTGACTTATCGGCTACGACACCAAGCAAGAGCCCAGTTTTGGAGACAACACTAGCACTGGCCCAGGCCTACCGGCTTGGACTTCTCCCAAGGCCTCACCCACTCCAGCAGTGCGTTTCAAAAAAGTTTACCACAGGTTCGGTGGGCGTGGCTTGGCGCAGGTGCTCACACTTTGCTCATGTGCGCATGCCAAATGCGCGCTTTGCGCAGGCACAGAGGCTTTCCGATTCACCTCCGGCAATCCTGCACTCTCCCTGTCGCTTCAGCAGCTGACACGCAGCAATCTGCTGTGCCGCGCAAAGCAGCTGCGCTTCAAAAGCAGGACATAAAAGTCAGTAGGGGAGGCCGGGCCGGCGGGTGCGCCCAACTGCAGAGCGTCTTAGAGAACTGATTCGGTCTCTGCTGCTCTTCGGCGCTACCAGCATACTAGAACCGGACCGAACCGGTAGAATACCACCACTGCCCCACTCCCCTGAGATGCTGCATGCTCCACTCTCTGTCCTTTGAGTCCCCAGAAACCTTTTCCTCAGTGTTGGGATTCAAAAATTTTTTGCTACTGGTTCTGTGGGTGTGGTGTAGCTTGGTGGGCATGGCTTGGTAGGTGTGGCAGGGGAAGGTCACTGCAAAATCCCCATTCCCTCCCCACCCCACTAACCTGCTTTCCAGCTCTGTTCTCCTGGGCAGGGCAACCAAAGGAGACCCAGCCAATCAGTTGGGACTCAATGGGAGGCAGAGAATAGATGGGGGCGGGGCCAGTCAGAGGCGGTATTTGCCGGTTCTCTGAACTACTTAAAATTTCCGCTACTGATTCTCCAGAACTGGTCAGAACCTGCTGAATACCCACCTCTGACATGGCCCCTGTTGTAACGGTTGCGTTGCAAGTGTGATTCCCCCCCCCCAGGGATTATACCTGATTCCCCCCCTCCACCAACCAGGTCAAACACCTCCTTCTTACATCATTTGAAGAGCTCTAAGGCCTTCCAGAGGGCCGATGAACCGACTACTTCATCACACGGCTACATGGCGCAATTCTCGAAGCAGTCGCCATTTTGTCCCATCTTCAAAATGGACCTGTTTGGGTTGCTCAGCACTGGGACAAACTGCCCCCCTTAACGAGATCTCCACATAGCAATAGCATTTAGATTTATATACCGCTTCACAGGGGGCTTTTCAGCCCTTTCTAAGCGGTTTATAAGCTTAGAAGCTTGCCGCAGTGCTGTTGCCAGACTTGTTCAGGCAGCAAAACAAGGCAGCTGCTCTGTTGGCCACCATTTTGTCCCTGGCCACAAGCTTGCATGCCATGAGGCAGAAGCAATGGGCCAATGCATGTCGGCAAAAAGCAGAAAATAGGTTGCATTATTATATCAGCGACGATGATTTTGCTCTCTTTCAGCTGTACGAAGTACTTCCCTGGCTGATGCGTCACATTCCTGGGCCGCATCAAAAGACACTGTCCCACATTAAGTTTATCTATGATCTGGCAAAGGAGGAGATAGAGAAGCACAAGGAAAACCAGTCCTTGCACGAACCCCGGGATTTTATCGATTACTATCTTCTTCAGTTGAAAAGAGTGAGTATTATCTCGCATTGGAATGCCTCCTTTCCTTATTTTGGAACACAAGCAACAGCCCAACCATTTGAACCATCTACCGTAAGAGCATTATTCAGATTATTCTCTCTGCCCCTCCTCGCTCCAACGGCCTTCCTAGCACAGATAGTCCTTGACTTACGACCACAACCGATCCTAATACTTCTGTGAAGTGAAGCATTTCTTAGGTGGATTTTGCCCCCTTTTCCAACTTTTCATTCCATGGTTTTTAAGTGAATTTCTGCCATGGTTAAATTAGTAACCCGGTTGTTAAATGAATCTGGCTTCCCCATTGGCTTTGCTGGTCAGAAGGTCGCAAAAGCAGGTCACATGACCCCAGGACACTGCAACTGTCATAAATATGAGCCACTTGCTAAGGGTTCCAATTTGGATCATGTGGTCCGGTGGTGGGATTCAAATTTTTTTAATATGGGTTCTGTGGGCATGGTTTGGTGGACGTGGTGTGGCTTGGTGGGCGTGGTGGGGAAAGGTTACTGCAAAATCCCCATTCCCTCCCCACCCCACTAACCTGCTTTCCAGCTCCGTTCTCCTGTGCAGGGCAACCAAAGAAGATCCAATCGATCATCTGGGACTCAATGGGGGGCAGAGAATAGATGGGAGCGGGGCCAGTCAGAGGTGGGATTTGCTGGTTCTCCAAAATTTCTGCTATCAGTTCTCCAGAACTAGTCAGAACCTGCTGAACACCACCTCTGACATGGCCCCTGTTGTAATGGTTGCAAATGTGAAAACAGACATACATTCCCTTTTTTCCAGTGCTGTTGTAACTTTGAATGGCCACTAAATAAACTGTTGTAAGTTCAGGACTACCTGTACTGAAGGAAGCTGTTTCCTTTGCTCTACAAGGCAGCCTTCTTAGGTAAACATCAGAGCTGCGTAACCCATACATTCATAGGCAGAACAGGGCTTCAGAGCATGCAGTCTCTGTCTGCAGTCTTAGTGGACAACCAGCTGAATAGGAGCCAGCAGTGTGCAGCAGCAACCAGAAAAGCTAATGCAATCCTACGTTGCATTAACAGAGGGATACAATCGAGATTAAGTGAGGTACTAATACCACTCTATAAAGCCTTAGTAACACTACACCTAGAGTACTGCATCCAGTTTTGGTCACCACATTATAAAAAAGATGTTGAGGCTCTAGAAAGAGTGCAGAGAAGAGCAACCAGGAGGATTAGGGGACTGGAGACTAAAACATATGAAGAACGGTTACAGGAACTGTGCCTGGCTAGTCTAGGGAAGAGAAGGACTAGGGGAGACATGATAGCAGTCTTCCAATATTTGAGGGGCTGCCAGAGAGAGGAGGGAGTCAAGCTATTTTCCAAGGCACCTGAAGGCCAGACAAGGAATAATGGATGGAAACTGAACAAGGAGAGATTCAACCTGGAAATAAAGATAAACTTTTTGGCAATGAGAACAATCAAACAGTAGAACAGAAGTTGCTTTTGGAACTTGTGGGAGTTTCATCACTGGGAGCTTTCAAGGGGAGACTGGACTGCTGATCTGTCAGAAATGGTGTAGGGTCTCCTGCTTGGGCAGGGGGTTGGATGAGATCAGTGGTCACCAACCAGTGGGCCGTGAGAAAATTTTGGTGGGCCGCAGAGAAATCTCACCTGCAGAGCACCCCCACAAAGCAATTAATCCAGGATGCTCAGAAACACAAGGCTGCTCGGCCCACATGGCCCGCGGGAACCCTCCCCACCCACTCATTCCTTACCCGGCAAACTTGTCTGCTAAGTTACTATTTTTCCTTTTTCCGACCATCATCTGTTCTGCTGTGCAGGGAGATTTAGATTAGCTAGGAGGAAATGGTTGGATTTCTTGCTTTCTAGCTAAGCACAGCAAAACCTCCCTTAGGACTGAAGGTTTGCTTGCAAGCAAATTCAGTGCAGACTCACCACAAGCAAATTTGAGAGAATGAGCTAGCTGATGACAGATAGATAGATAACTGAATGATTCTGTGAGCAACTCAATCTGCCTGCTTTGCATGATTTTGGATAAAAGTTGCTTCTTCTATATAACAAATTCAATATTTACATACATGGTGTGTTGTGAATTAATTTTGTGAGTTTGCTTGCTTGCAAATTTTATGTGACAGACTGAGCTAGCCAATGGCAGATAGATAGATTTCTGAATGAATCTGTGATTCTGTAAGCAACTCAATCTGCCTGCCTGCTTTGCCTGATTTTGGGTAAAAGTTGCTCTTTTAAAAAAATAAAAAAATCAATATTTATATGCATGGTGTGTTGTGAGTTAATTTTGTGAGTTTGCTTGCTAGCAAATTTTATGTGACAGACTGAGCTAGACAATGGCAGATGGATAGATCTCTGAATGAATCTGTGATTCTGTGAGCAACTCAATCTGCCTGCCTGCTTTGCCTGATTTTGGGTAAAAGTTGCTCTTTTTTAAAAATAAAAAAAATCAATATTTATATGCATGGTGTGTTGTGAGTTAATTTTGTGAGTTTGCTTGCTAGCAAATTTTATGAGTTTGCTTGAAAGCAAATTTTATGTGATAGACTGAGCTAGCCAATGGCAGATGGATAGATCTCTGAATGAATGTGTGATTCTGTGAGCAACTCAATCTGCCTGCTTTGCCTGATTTGGGGTAAAAGTTGCCCTTTTTTATAAAAAAAAAACCAATATTTACATCAATATTTATAATATTTACATACAAGCCATGCCAGCCAATCACATTGTCACCAAGCCACACCCACAAATTAGGCCACGCCCACAGAACCAGTTAGTGGTTCCTGGGATCTAAAATTATGAGTTTGGTGGTCCCTGAGATCCAAAAGGTTGGCGACCCCTGGACTAGATGACTTGCAGGGTCCCTTCCCACTCGTTAATTTGTTTTCTTATGTTAATCTTATGACCGTTGCAGCATCTTCATGGCCACGTGATTTACATTCAGAAGTTTGACATCTGCCTCACATTTATGACGGTTGCAGAGTCCCGGGGTCATGGGATCCCCTTTGGCTACCTTCTGACAAGTAAAGTCAATGGGGAAGCCAGATTCACTTAACAACCGTGTTGCTAATCTAACAACGGCAATGATTCACTTAACAAACGTGCAGGAAAAGTTGTAAAATGGGGCAAAACTCATTTAACAAATTTCTCACTGAGCGACATAAATATTGGGCTCGATCACGGACATCAATTGAAGACTACCCGCCCTGGAGGCTACACTGTCATAGCCATAAAGTTGCACATATTTGAGCTTCTTTACTTTAGTTTTTATTCTTTTTTTAAAAGCATCTTTCTTTTCCTCTTCAGGCAAATCTGACTATTGTTATCACATTCTTGTCAAAGAGTTAAAGAGGTAGAAAGTGTTAGATCGGTGGATCGGTCACATAAGAGGCGAGACGCGAAAGTGAACAATCAGCTCTTTATTGAGGCATCTGAATAAGGACAGTTAAAGTGTGCGAGCCGCTTGGCTTTATACAGCCGGCCGGCGGCTCGGCGGCCAATGGCAGCGCTTTGAATCTCCCGCGATCAGCTCGGCCAATCGCGGTAGATTCTTAGCGCTCCAATCACAGTCATTTAACAGACCAATCGGGTTGCGGTTCGGGTGGACCAATCAGAATGCGAGTCTTTGAGAATGTTAATACAGAACAAAAGCCCCATGCAGATGGGCAAGATCAAAGAAGCAAAACCTTCACAGAGTTTACTGAGGTTTTGTTAATGCTCATCTGGGTAAATATAGACGCTTAGAAACGTATAAATGGAAGTTTGTAGCATTGTTTTTAGTAAGTCTCTTTGAAGTATCTGAAATCTTCTTCCCAGGTACCTTGCACCTGGACTCAATGGATGTTTATGAGATAAGCTGCCTATTGCCTCACCTACTATCTATTTTATATCTAACTTCCCTTTCCATTCCTCTCCAAACAGGGATGGGATCTGACTGGTATAACTACCGGTTCTGTCGCTCTGCGTCACACGAGTGCAATTTATGACCTGCTGAGCTGCCCAGACAGCTGAGCAGTGCTGCGTGCAAGTGTGCAGTGGTTGGAAAAGCCCTTTTTTCCTGCTTTTTCAACCGCAGCTGTGTCGCGCAAAGCAGCTGCGGTTGAAGAAGCAGGAAATAAAGGTCAGGTAAGAGCCCAGGCGGGCGGGTGGGCCAAAGCAGCAGCAGATATAGAACCGAGTTCTTCAGAACTACCGGTTCTACAGAGGTGGACAGAACTGGTAGAATCCCACCCCTGTTTCCAAGCCTCCTCACAATTTCTCACAACGCCTTGTAGATGCCGTAAATGTCCTCCTAACTTAGAACCAAGTTCTGATGTCCATTTCTAGACAGCAGAAGAATGTGGACTTGTTCATGTTCCATGATACCTGAGTAGAGTTTGCTGCAACTAACGTTGATTTTTCTTTAGAGCTTTTGATAGGTTTGGACCTTGTACAGTGGTTTGGATTCCCCTCATTGGATCACTTTGAGAAAAAGTGACAGAGAAATTTTGCTTGGTCTATTGGCAATTGAAATCTATCTTAAAGACAATCTTAGTGGCGTGTCCTAGTGCAGTGGTTGCCAACCAGTGGGCTGCGGACCCCTGGTGGTCCGCGACAAAATTTTGGCAGTCCACAGAGAAATGTCACCCCCACAGCAATTAATCCAGGCTACGCGGGAACACAAGGCTTACATCGCTTACATTGCAAACAACACAAGGTAGTTAGGGGAGGGGGGAAAGGACAGAGGGGGGGAACTTGCCCGACTCACCCCACATACCTGGCCTGGCCACCGAGATGCTTCTTTGCGCTTCTTTCTTCTTTTGCTTTTAGCTGAACGCAAGAAAAGCAGTAAAAGTCTTTCTTTGTCTCCCCCAAACTCCTCCAGAAATGAGTCTTTGGGACCCTGCAAGAAATCCTGCTCCAAGAGGCTCTGCTGGCAAAGACTCATTCCTGATGGAGTTTAGGGGAGAGAAAGAAAGACTTCTGATGCTTCTGCTGTTTTCCTTGCATGAAGCCAAAAGTCTTTCTCTCTCTCTCCCCGTGAGAATGGAGCTGGATATGGTATCTTGTGATCCCAAAGAAAGAATGATCGATCGGTAGGAAAACAGGGTGGGGAATTTTCCTGCAGACTTTTTGGGGGATTTTCCCAGGGACTCTGGTCCATGGGATTTAAAATTATGAGTTTGGTGGTCCCTAAGGTCCAAAAGGTTGGTGACTTGTGGACAATCACATAAATATAACCCAACAAAAAAGAATGCTAATGGAATCTGTGGTTGCACAAACAGAGGGATAGATTCCAGATCATGTGAAGTGTTAGTACTGCTTTATAAAACCTTAGTAAGACCACATCTGGAATACTTCATGCAGGTTTGGTCACCTCATTATAAAAAAGATGCTGAGACTTTGGAAAGAGTGCAGAGAAGAGCAACTCAAATGATTAAGGGCCTGGACACTAAGACATATGAAGTATGGTTGCAGGAATTGGTTATGTCTAGTCTAGTAAAAAGACTAGAAAACCTTCAAGGTCACTTTCAACTTGTATTATTTATTCTGTATTCTGTACCTATCTTATGAATAATCTCTATGCAGTCATTTTCAACCATGTCAGTCATCAGATCCTAGCTATCTCAGAAAAAGCTAGATGGGGTTTAGCACTTGGATGGGAGATCTCTGGGAGATCCCAGATCGGTAAGCTACACTGTCAAGTTTAAAAACAACCCGGAAGAAGATAATGGTTTACTAATAGTGTGACTAAATAATTATGTTTCTGCATAATCCCTTAATTACCGATGCTAACAAAACAATGCTTAGGATCATTCAGTACAGATTAGAATTCAAATTGGAAAAGAGGTGCCAGATGTTCCAGCTGGCTTTAGAAAAGGCCAAGAAAGACGAGGCATTACAGATAGCCCTTAATTTACAGAAGCTCATTTAGTGATCGTTCAAAGTTACAGCCACACTGAAAAAAGTGATATGCCCAGTGGTGGAATTCAAAATATTTTACTACTGGTTCGGCACACTTCACCCATGCGCAGAAGGTTTGCTACTGAACTTCTCCTGCAATCCTGCACTCTCCCTGTGTGTTAAACAGCTGGCGCACGTGCAATCTGCTGTGCTGCGTGAAGCAGCTGAGCTTGAAAATCAGGAAATAAAGATCAGAATAGAGCTGGGGCAGGTAGGCGGGCAGGCCCAGCAGCTGATCATCGGAGCGAACCCAGTTTGCTCACAGATGATCCTTAGAGCTACCTGGTCGGCCGAACCGGTAGAATACCACTGCTGGATATGCCCGTTTTTCACACTTGTGACCGTTGCAACATCCCCATGGATAGATTACAAAAAGACGGGGGTTGCCTCTATCATTTTGACTTTTTTTTTTTTTGCCTCCCTGAAAGGAACAGGTCGAGTTCCAGAAAAGGATCTTAGAGGAGCTTCAAACTAATTTTTTTCCTGTCTCCTCATTAATGGGCATTATAGATTACCATCGCAGCTCAAAACTCTTTGCAGAGATGCTTACCCACGAAAAAGTTTGATCCATACCTTCACTCTAATGCTATTTCTTTTTAATAACCTAAACAGAGCCAGAATGATCCTAGCGATACCTATGATGAAGATAACCTAGCTGAGTGCATTGTCGATTTTTTTATAGCTGGGACAGAGACGAGTGCCACTAGTTTGCAATGGGCATTGCTTTTCATCACCAATCACCCAGATGTCCAAGGTGAGAGCTAAGGAATTAAAGAGGTGTTCTTCATCCCACGGGGAGGAATTTATGTTCTCTGGCAGAGAGCTGTAATCTCTCTTTGAATTCAAACAGGGTGGATAATGATAAATAGCTAAACAGTGTCACTCTTAGTGGCCAAATGGATAGATTATCTCTTGGCGGATCTGATTTTGTCCTGGCTGTTTGAGTCCCTTAGTGGTGAATTCCTTTTTTCTTTTTACAAATTTTATTAGGTACATTATTTAAAAACATTGAACATGGTGAAATCATACTTGACATATCTTTTCGCCTTACATCTTATAATATATATTTATGATATACATTTATACATATCGAATGTTTTTACATTTAATTTTCCTTTAATACAT
This sequence comes from Pseudonaja textilis, assembly GCF_049901715.1. Taxonomy (NCBI): domain Eukaryota; kingdom Metazoa; phylum Chordata; class Lepidosauria; order Squamata; family Elapidae; genus Pseudonaja; species Pseudonaja textilis. The sequence goes on from NC_141993.1 coordinate 87,649,454, forward strand.
CATTCAGTCTTCATGTAATCACATAGTCTCAGCTACCCCTTCTACAAATCCTGTTGCTCTTTTCCATTTTGGGTCCTCCCTTTCCATCATATAATATAAATCATATAATATTCTGACTCGTCCTTGCATTTCATTTCTAAAGTCATTCTATCCATTCCAGCGCATAACAAGATTTTATTTATCGCTGCATCTTAACTTGGGATTTCTCTCGCCTTTCATTTCTGGGCAACCACCATTCTTGTTCTGACCCAAACCTTGTTCCAAGGAAACAAAAGACCAAACAGAGGTAAAAGCAAAACCTTTTAATGCTTCTCTGCGAATTCCATTCATTCACAGTTAAAAGGCTGTGAAAACTAATTTGATAAGAACGAGCCTTGCCAAGGTTGTGCAAGGCTGCCAAGAACACTAGATAAAGTTACCAAGAAATATTTCAAACACAGAATCTCCAAACACAAACTAAGAGAGTCCGAATGTCCACAAGGCTTGAAGTACAAGAACTTCTTTGCTTCCTGCAAAGAATCCTGGTTTCTCAGGCTGGCTTTTATCCTTTATGGGAGGGGCCATTACCTTGCAGCCTTACTCCCGAGTTGCCCATGCTGCTGCAGCTGCTCTTTCCTTCGAGCAGCCCTGCGCACACATGCACTGGGCACAGGCTCCTCGGGGTCCTCTGCATCGCTGTTGCCAGCCTCCACAAGCTCCGAAGGGAGCATTCCACTCTCTGATAGTCCTGACCCCATCCCTGCATCACATGCAGGCCCCATATCTGAATCTTCGCTCGCTGAGGCCTAAGCTGTCCGCAGCTGCTGCTGGCGAGCCACAACAATTTTTGCCGCCATAATAACATGGATTATTATTATCGTACTATCCCGAGGATGGTCGTAAAATGAGTCATTATGACCGAACCAATTTTACAGCCTGTTTTGGGTGGCAATTGTTAAAAAACCCATTGTTTTCTGCAGAGCATTTTTGCCAAAAACAGGAAGTAAGTACCAGGAAGTTGGACAAATGTCATAAATTGTGGTCATGTGACCAAGGGATGCTACCAAGGGCTGTAAGATATCAGCTGGTTGCTGGATGCATCGCATGATTGGAGGGTACATGTGTCACAATTTCAGAATCAGGTTGTAGGTTTCTTTTGAGGGATCCACCGTAACTTGAACAGTCGCTAAGCAAGGATTACCTGTATTGCTTAAATTTTGATTTTTCAGCAGGAAGTCTAGCTAGGTTGGCCCTCAATTAAAAGGAAACTTCTCTGTTGGAAAAAGTGAAACCACACAGGAGAGCCAGTTTTGTCTAGGCTAAAAAGCCAGAGACTGTGAGTTTAAGTGCCCCCCTTTAGGCATGAAAGCCGGCTGGTGACTTTGGGTGAATCACCCAGAGACGGTGAGTTCTAGTCCGGCCTTAGGCATGAAAGCCAGCTGGATGATTTTGGCCCAGTCCCTGTCTCTCAGCCCAACTCACCTCACATGGTTGTTGTGGGGAAAATAGGAGAAAGGTATGTGGGATGTGTTCACCGCCTCGAGCTAAAAATAATAATGGTGGGATACAAATTAAACAAACAAATAAATAAGTTAAAATCATAGCTAAAGAAACCACTTTGTTCTCTTATTTTTCCTCAGATAAAGTATACAAGGAGATACAAAATATTTGCCCCTCAGGCTTGATTTGCTATCGGGATCGAAAGAAACTGCCTTATACCAACGCTGTGATTCATGAGATCCAGCGGATCTATTACGTCTTAAGTTTTGGTATTGCCAGAAGATGCAGGAAGGATACGAACATGCTTGGTTTTTACATTCCAAAGGTACAGATCATTTATACCATTGCAGTCGTGTGTTGAACGGAGTTCTTTTAGATATGTGTTTTGATGTTTAATAATATAATAATAATGTTCATAGATACTTAGATCTATCATATAGATACTTATAGATACACAAGGACAATTTTTCCCCGATCGACTCCGCTAAACAAATAATTCCCTCAACCTTGTCCAACTATTGACAAAGTCTGCACTACTATGACTATTAATCTTCTCATCACTCCTTATCACCCGTCCCCTCCCACTTAACAGATAACAGATAATCAGAGTTGGAAGGGACCTTATAGGTCATCTAGTCTAACCCTCCACCCAAGTGGGAGACCCTACACCAGGGGTGTCAAACTCAAGGTCCGGGGCCCAGATCCGGCCCGTGGGGTGATTAGATCTGGCCCGCTGGGCCACCCTGGAAACGGCGAAAGACTGGCCTGCGGTGCCTCTGCCAGCAAAAACAGAACTCGGGTGGGCTGCACACAGCCCTCTTGAGCTCTGTTTTCATTGGCAGAGAGTTACTTACAGGAGGCTGTTGCAGTTTTCTCTGGCAGAGGGCTTGGGGCACCACAGGCACCCCTGACACGAGGGATGTTGAGCTGACCACACCCACTCTGGCCCTCTGAGGTAAAATACAATCCTGATGCAGCCTTCAATGAAATCGAGTTTGACACCCCTGCCCTACACCATTTCTGACAGAGGGGAGTCCAATCTCTTCTTGAAAGTCCCAAGTGATGGCACTCCCACAACTTCCGAAGGCAACTTCTGTTCCATGGGTTGATTAGTTCTCACTGTCAAAATAAGTTTCCCTTTATTTCCAGGTTAAATCTTTCCTTGTTCAGTTTCCATCCATTATTTCTTGTCTGGCCTACAGGCACTTTAGAAAACAGCTTGACCCCTCCTTCCTCTCTGTGGCAGCCCCTCAAATATTGGAAGACCACTATCATGTCTCCCCTGGTCCTTCTCTTCACTAGACTAGCCATGCTACTTGTGACTGTATAACTATAACTTTGTCGCTTGTATCCTTATGATTTATATGGACTGTTTCCTAGTATGATTTGATTGCTTGTTGTACCCTATGACTATTATTAAGTGTTGTACCTGATGATTTTTGACTCTTGATGAATGTATCTTTTCTTTATGTGCACTGAGAGCATTTGCACCAAGACAAATTCCTTGTGTGTCCAATCACATTTGGCCAAGAAAGAATTCAATTCTATTTCTATTTCTATTTCTATTTCTATTTCTATTTCTATTTCTATTCTATTCTATTCTATTCTATTCTATTCTATTCTATTCTATTCTATTCTATGGAATTTCTGACCTGGCACAGAATATGAAAAGTGAGATCTTCGCTTCCTTCTCCTCCCAAAGATCTGAAGAACAAAAAACTATAGTGTGCTAGCTATAAGTCATCATCAATTTGTATTGTTATTTGGGATGAAAGTTTAGACCCCCAAACCAATATTGGATGCTTCACATAATGCAGAGAAGTAAAATTTCAAAATATGTTGTGGGAACTAACATTTCAGTATGCTGTTCCGAAAAGAAACGTTGGACTCCAAAGCTGAAGAGAAGTTACGGATGCAGAATAAATGGCCATACGCTGATGTAAAATTATTTAACATATGACAATTCAGAATCGTATAGCCATCTTCAATACAACATTCAGATTTTCCATCTCTTATGACATGCCCATTTTTCACATGACAGTTGCAGCCTCCCCATGGTCACATGATCCAAATTTGGATGCTTGGCAACTGGTTCATATTTACAACGGTTGTGTCATGCCCCCGTCGGAGTCTGAACCTGAGGAGGAAGACAAACAGCTGACAGGGAGTGGGAGTGTGGCTGCGTTGGCTGTGGAGGAAACTGGGGAAGGGCAAAATCCGGCTGGGCAGAGCAGGGAAGAGGTAGAACAAGGGAGAGGGAGTTCAGAGGAAAACCCAGGCCCACCCCCTCTTCATCCTAGGACACACAGGGAGGAATGGAGAAGAGAGCAACATGGTTTGCGTGGCTTATGGGGGAGGAAAGGGCCCTGAGTCCCTTCATTAGCCACACCTGGGAAGAAAGTTTAAAAAAAATGCAGGCTGCATGCATCAGCTTCTGGGAGCAAACTTGAGTTTATGTTGTGTTGTCTTTGCTTATCTGTGTTACTGGTGTTGAGTTATTTCCATGCTTTCACTCTGGAATTCTTGCCCCTGCCCTGTCAAACTAATTACCTCATTTTGCCTCGATTGGACTTATAGTTACATTTTTTGTTGACCACGTTTTGGACTTTGATTCCCTGCAGCCAAAGGCTGTTCCTGGGAGAGTTTTTCTCCAGCCCAGAATGTAACCAGGGCATGGGGGACAAAATTGTGGTGCTAATAAAGGGACTCTTATTGATTAACTGACTGTGTTGCCTTTGTGCCACGCCCTGGGTCATCACAGATTGCGGTGTCTTGATGAGATCACTTGGTCCCCTTTTGTGACCTTCTGACAAGCAAAGCCAAGGGGGAATCCAGATTCACTTCACAACCCTGTTGCTATCTTGAACGACGGCAGGGATTCATTTAACGACTGTGGCCAGAAAGGTTGTAAAATGGGACAAAACACTCTTAACTGTCTTGCTTAGCGACATGCATTTTGGGCTCAATTGTGATTGTGAGTCAAGGACTAGCTGTATCCAACGGCTAATAATTCTCTTGTGAGCAGAACACCTAGGCTTGCAAGCATATCAGCGTGTTCATAGCTATCTATGTCAACCTGGTATTTGAAGAGAGTTGAGAAGGCTTACAATGGTCTGAATTAGTTTCATGCAAACTTGATAGCGGAATCAGAAAGGTTGGAAGATGGAAATGCTGGTTGTCAGGAAGCAACCAAACTATTATTGTACTGGATTTTTTTCTTGGTCAATCGAATAATATCACTGCAACAATTCTCAAACGCTGTCATTTCAGTCATATCCCTGAAACACATTCTGGTTAAGAATAGAATAGCGGCCTGTTTGACTGAGTTGCTTTTTCCTTACAGGGGTCTATAATTGTACCCGATCTCCGTTCAGTTCTTCTGGATCCCGTGCAGTGGGAGACCCCTGAACAATTCAACCCCAATCATTTTTTGGACAAAGATGGAAATTTTGTGGTGAGGGAAGAATTTCTTCCTTTTGGAGCAGGTAAATAATGACCAACCCATGGAACAGAAGTTGCTTTCCGAAATTGTGGGAGCTTCATCACTGGAAGCTTTCAAAAAGAGAATGGACCGCCACCAGTCAGAAATGATGTAGGATCTGCTTGGGCAAGGGGAGGGGTTGGACTAGATGACCTACAAGGTCCCTTCCAACTCTGTTAATCTGAGAGGGAGGGAGGGAAAGAGAGGGAGGAAGGGAAAGAGAGAGAAAAAGAGGGAGGGAGAGAGAAGTTGTGGGAGTTTCATCACTGAAAGCTTTCAAGAAGAGAATGGACTGCCATCTGTCAAAAATGGTGTAGGGTCTGCTTGGGCGGAGGGGTTGGACTAGATGACCTACAAGGTCCCTTCCAGCTCTGTTAATCTGTATCCTGGAAATAGCATAAATAACATCTTGCTGTTTCAAAGCTTCCTTTGGGCAGCCTCTGAGCTCTGTCTTCATGGCTCTGGAACCGACGTGTTGCCATACGTTTCTTAAGATCAAACATATTGCAGCTAGTCCTCGATTTATAACTATTCGTTTAGTGACCGTTCGAAGTGACAACATCACTGAAAAAAAAATGACTTAAGTTATGACCGGTTTTCACAATTAACAACCGTTGCAGCATCCCCATGGTCACTTGCTCCGAGTTCAAGCGCTTGGTTACTGGCATGCATTTATGGTGGTTGCAAGGTCTCAAAGTCATGTGATCACCATGCATAACCTTCCCAGCTGGCTCCTGACAGGCAAAACCAATGGTGAAGCCAGATTTACTTAACAACTGCAAGAGTCACTTAACAACTGCAGTGACTGGTTTAACCACTGTGGCAAAACAGTCATAAAATGGGGCACAGTCCCCTAACTGTGTTGCTTAGCAACAGAAATGTTGAACTCAATTGTGGTCATAAGAGTATCGAAGAGTGGTCGAAGAGTATCTTCAGTGATAGAGGCAACTACTCCGAACAATATATTGGTTAAAATATCTATAGAGATTCTCAGTCATCCAGGTCATGGTTGTCCCAAGGGTGTTTTTTCAGGAGGAAACTGGACTTCCTTGTTTTTTTTCTCTGAAGACGTTTTGCTTCTCATTCAAACAGCTTCTTTTGCTCTGACTGGACAGTGGGGAATGGAAGGATTTATACTCCTTGCAGACAACTGCTCATTTGCATTCTTTATAGAGAGTCATTGAGGCCACTTGGAGGTTTATCTGTGTCCTCAGGGTCACCTGAGTAGTTCAAATGGTTCCTGTAGTCTGCAATTTTTCTGGAAATCTGTTCATGCTCTCACACCATGAGAAGGGTGTTCATCCCAAATTGCATAGCTTAAAAGTCCATTTGCATCACTCCGGTGACCTTGAGGACACAGGCAAACCTCCAAGTGGCCTCAATGACCCTCTAAAAGGAGGCAAATGACCAAATGTCTGCAAGGAATATAAATCCTTCCATTTCCCACCATCCAGTCAGAGCTGAAGAAGCTTCTTGGATGAGAAGCAAAGTGTCTTCTCAAAAACAACAACATCAAAAGCAAAAACCAAAGTCCAGTTGCCTCTTGAAAAAGCACCTTTGGGACAATATATCGGTTAATTTCTTACTTGCTGTTGTCCTCTGTTTCCTCTTCACAGGGGTGCGTATATGTTTGGGAGAGCAGATAGCGAGAATGGAGATTTTCCTTGTCTTTACCAACCTGCTGAGGAACTTCCGGTTTCAGCTGCCTAAGGGAGTGAAACAATTCAGACAAGAACCTATAAGTGGACTTACAGTACATCCCCATTCTTATAAAGCTTGTGCTATGCCCCGTCACAATTTTTTTTGAAAATACCCAGTGATAGTTGCTTATTTATTGCTGTGAATTTCTAAGTGTCTGATTGGTCTTCAAACGGATCGGTTAAACGGTATTAATATGGCAAAGCCAACTACAACGTCCTCCCATTCCCTCTAAACTCCAAGCACCGGAGTCAGGAATATCCCGATTCGTCCTTCCCAGAATCGTTGTGCAGAAGATGGGAGGCTGGGCATCTCCCTTCTTTTGTTTTGATGCTTCACTTTGGAGTTAGAAAATAACGGGGGAAAAAAGCTCCCACCCACAGTAGTATGATGGAGTTGAGACGACCATTAGCAGAGTTGGAGGCCATTCCAGGCCTGTTTTGACCTCTCACGTGGCTGCTACAAGATAACCATGGAAATGGCCACAAAGATGGAGTGCCTAGAGATACCTTTTCAGGAACTGTCTATGACAGGCTTGTCAAACCGGCGGCCTTAGGGCTGGATGCATCACACACAGACCACACCCACCCAGGCTCCGCAAAAGCAAAAAAACCCACCGCAATACATCACACTATGTCCTGTGACGTGATCGAGTTTGACACGTGTGGTCTATAGAGATTCTCAGTCATCCAGGCCATGGTTATACTAACGGTGCTTTTTTGAAAGGCAATTGGATTTTTGTTTTGTTTTCCCTTGAAGACATTTCGCTTCTCATTTTCAGTTCTGACTGAATGCTGAAGGGTGGAAGGATTTACATTCTTTGCAGTCGTCTGGTTGTTAGTACTCTTTCTGAGAGTCATTAAAGCCATTTAGATCAGTGGTCGCTAACTCTTTGGACCTCAGAGACCACCAAACTCATAATTTTAAGTCCCGCGGACCAGAGACCCTGGGAAAATCCCACCCCAAAAGTCTAAGGAAAATTCCCCAACCCTGTTTTCCTACCGATCGATTGATCTTTATTTGGGATTGCAGGATATCATCTCCAGCTCTGTTCTCGGGGAGGGCAGGGGGAGGGGGAGAGAGACTTTTGGCTTCATGCAAGGAAAACAGCAGAAGCAGCAGAAGTCTTTCTCTCCCCCAAACTCTGCCAGAAATGAATCTTTGCTCTTGGAGCAGGATGTCTTGTAGGATCCCAAAGACTCATTTCTGGTGGAGTTTGGGGGAGAGAAAGACTTTTGTTGCTTTCTTTGCGTGCAGCCAAAAGCAGAAGAAGAAAAGTGGAAAGAAGCAACCCAGTGGCCAGGCAAGGCATGTAGGATGAGTGGGGCAAGTTCCTCTCCTCCACCCTTTCCCCACTCCCCTCACTACCTCGTGTTATTCACAATACAAGTGACGCAAGCCTTGTGTTCCCGCAGGCCATGTGAGCAGCACAGCCTCGTGTTCCCACGCAGCCTGGATTAATTGCTTTGGGGATGACATTTCTCTGCAGACCACCAAAATTTTCTTGCGGATCACCAGTGGTCCGCGGCCCAGTGAGAGGTGACTATTGATTTAGAGGTTCATCTGTGCCCTCGGGGCTACCTCAATCGTGCCAATGGGTGCACAGAGAAAGTTAGGGAATTGTTCTTGCCAGAGATAGGGGAGCACTTCATCTTGCTTGGATGATATGACTAACCAGGGAGAGTTAAGTCTAACAATCCCCTAAAGTCTCATGGTTCCCCAGAGCTCAATGTAAGCCCATCAGAGTTAATGAGATGGGTCAATTGATCTAGTTTTTGCATGCCTATCAACTTCCCTTGGCCAGCTGACCATGATGTGCAAACAGGGCTGCATTTATGGTTCAAACGAATCAATGTCACCCGGGGTGATTCCAGAGGACCAGAGATACACAGCTGAGCCCACAGGACAACCTTCCGATCAAGGCTTAATTGTTGACCATTCCACTCCCCCAGCCTATGTCCATGCCGAGATGACTTTGTTGGCTATTGGGTCACCAGGTGCCTCGGGAAAGGATGTCACAGTCCTATTTGTCATTTTATGATCACAATTGTGATTGCTTTTAAGCTAATTTTCTTCGGGTGAAGAACATAGTATCTCATTTTTGAATTTGAGAAACTTGAGAAACAATTTTGAAATGCAGTGTGATAATCTTGGCATATGAGCTGTGGTGGTTAGAATGCAGTACTGCAGGCTAACTCTTCTGACTGCTAGCAGTTCAATCCTATCCAGCTCCAGGTTGACTCAGCCTTCCAACCTTCCGAGGTTGGTAAAATGAGGGTCCAGATTGTTGGGGGAAAATATGCTGACTTTGTAAACCACTTAGGGAGGATTGTAAAGCACAATGAAGCAGTATATAAGTCTAAGTGCTATTGCTACATAGTACAATTCTAGAAGTATTCCTTGTAATTCCAGGTCAGTGACACCCACAGGTAGCCACACTATTCTTCCTGTTGCATGAATGAAGTCACACATAACATGTCATTAGGATTGTTGCTGGCAGACAACTAATTGATTTCCAGAATACCTACTTCTAAACTACATCATTGCAGTCAAAACTGGACCAGAATTCAGGGCACACTGATCATTTAGTAGCAAGGAATTCTTCAAACAATGCTATATGTATTCATTAAACTAATCTGAGATACAAGCATCTTATTTACTTCATTTTATTTTAAGTCTTCATCCACCGTATTATGATGTTCAGGATGATTAAGTAAAGCCATCTTTAATATTAAATCTTAAACCAAACAACAGCAATGTTAAATTAAGCATGACGATAAAACAGAATTATTGTAACTTGAGACCATCCACTCTGCTGCTAGTTTTTCCTCATCTCCTTCCTGTTTCCCCGACATTTTAGACTTTTCAGGAGAGCTGGGCTTGCACGTGATGTAGCCAAAATATGATAATTCAAAGAAATCAAACAAGTTTAAAAGAAGTTTAAAAAAAAAATAGAAAAGCAACAAAGATGATAAAGGCTAAATTATATGATGGTTGAAGGAGCTAGGTACAGTATGTCCAGCTTATCAAAGAGAAGGCTTAGGGGAAATATAATAACCATCTTCCAATACTTGAAGGTCTGCCACAGAGAAGACGGTTTGGGTTATTCTCTAAAGTACTAGGACAGAGAAGGCAGGACAAGAAGTAACAAGTGGAAGATCCACGCAGAACTAAGGAGAATTTTCCTATCAGAAAGAACAATCGATGGAATGGCTTATTTCTAGAAGTTGTGCATGCGCCATCACTGAAGGTTTTTAAGAGGAGGTTGGACAGCCATTTATCTGAAATAGTATAGGGTCTCCTAGCTCTAGCAGAGGATTGGACTCGAAGAGTAGTAATAGCAACAGCCATAACAACAACAATAACAATAATAATATCTGAAGGACAATGAAGAAGATGCACTGAAGTTAATATGCGAGGAAGACTTGCTGACTATAAGAGAGACCAGTACATTAAAAAAAAATAGTCCCTCCCAACCCTAAGATTCTGTGTTTGAATGATTTTTTAAAACATATTTTATTGTGTTTTACTAATCCAGGTGAAATGGGTAATATGTAAGCTAGTATATGTAAGCTGGTCCATGTATGATATGTTTAAAAATAAATATGTTCTAATTATAAATTTAATCTAAGGTTAAAACATAACACCTTTCAGTAATCTTTTCTGTAATCATCAAAACCATAAATCATAAGGTCATTTTTCTCTGTTTCATGCAAAAAAACTCGATCTGAGGTTTAGACAACTTGACAAGTTCCATCAACTTCACCAACTATTCCTCCATTCTGCGAAGTACTGAATGTTTCCATTTTTCTGCATACAGCAATGCTGCTACTAGTTGTCATGTACAAAAACTGTGATGAAAACCCTAAAAAAATGCTATTTGGATTGGTAGGATTGATGATAGATGATCTCTAATGAACAGAGGCACTGGATTACCTAATGCAGCAAGGTTGAGAAACCAGTTAAGTTTTAATGATAATTGCATTGTAAAGAATTAGGCTGCTTGATGATTATATCAGCTGATTATATTAGTAGCGGAAGTTCTCTATGTAAACAAAGGTCCTTTATCATGCTATGAAGGTTGATCACTCATTAATGTAATAATAGAGGTATCATCTTCACCATGAATAGCTACTGGCATTGACAGAATGTCACACTGAAATGAAAGCCTCATATTTTTTGGCTTCTGAATAAAATAAGTCTTAGCTGAATTGAGCCACTCTGGATAGAACTTTAGGTATATCTGTAATTTGTAGTTTTAAATGTTTTGTTATGAAATCATAGTGTGTGACTTGGACCACATGCAAAATGTTATAGGTAGTTCTCAATTTAAAAGTACAATTGAGGCCCAATTTTCCATTGCTAAGCTCCATTTTACCACCTTTCTTGCCACAGTTGTTAAGTGAATCATGGCAGTTCTTAAGTTAATAACAGAGTTGTTAAGTGAATCTGGCTTCCCCATTGACTTTGCTTGTCAGGAGGTCACAAAAAGGGATCACATAACTTTGGGACACCACAACCATCATAAATATGAGCCGAGCGGCCATTTTTTTTGTCATGTGACCAGAGGTGGCATTCAGCAAGTTCTGACCAGTCCTGGAGAACCAGTAGCGGACATTTTGAGTAGTTCGGAGAACCAGCAAATCCCACCTCTGACTGGCTCCGCCCCCATCTCTTCTCTGCTTCCCATTGAGTCCCAGCTGATTGGCTGGGTCTTCTTTGGTTGCCCTGCAAGGGAGAATGGAGCTGGAAAGCAGGTTAGTGGGGTGGGCAGGGAATGGGGATTGTGCAGTAACCTTTCCCTGCCATGCCCATCAGGTCATGTCCACAGAATCAGTAGAAATTTTTTTTTAATCCCACCACTGCACATGACCATGGCAATGCTACAATGGTCATAAGCATGAAAACAGTCCTAAGCTATATGAAGAATGAATGCAGGATTTGAGTTTGATCAGTCTAGAGAAGGCTGATCAAACAGTATTCCAGTATTTGAGGGGCTGTCACAAAGAAGAGGGGATCAAACTATCCTCCAAAAGCACCTGAAGGCAGGACAAGAAGCAATGGATGAAAGCTAATCAAGGAGAGAAGCGATCTGGAATTAAAGAGAAACTTCCTAACAGGACAATTAACCAGTGGAACAGAAATTGCCTTCAGAAGGTGTGGGTGCTTCCTCACTGGAGGTTTTTAAGAAGAGACCGGACAGTCACTTGCCTGAGGGGGTATAGGGTCTCCTAGTTGAGCAGAGGGTTGGACTAGAAGACCTACAAGGTTCCTTCCAGCTCTATTCTGATTGATTGGTTGAGATCCTAGGAATCTTGGAGCAAAATCAGATGAATGAAAAATAAGGTTGGAATGCTGATGAGATGATTTTTATGGAATTCTTGGCAACGGTGGTGGTTAGGAATGAACAAACAGGTTGACAATTCCACTGAACCAGGAGTTAAAGCCAGGAATGTAGGCATCCCGGAAGATCCAACCAAGTTGTTTTTGGTGAAGATATTGGTTCAGGAATGCATTTGGATGGGGACAAAAGTGTCTTTGGGGGCGAATGGGTGTGCTTGTCTGCAGTGAGTCATTAAAGGAAGAGGTTGAGATGTTTCTCTGGGGTTTGGAATGTTATATGTCAGAGAATTGTCCAGCAGGCGTCCACATGAAGTCAGGGACACCGACACAAACGTGCAGTTTTATATAAATATATTTAACATCTATGTTTAGAGCAGGCAAGGTGGTCAGGAACATCCTGAGGTAAATCTGAACGGTAAACAGAGCACACAGAAGAAAATGGTGGGGGGAAAAAAGGGAACCACCCCCTTGCACTCACAGTAACCAATCCAGTGGTGGGATTCTAACCGGTAGTAAGGCCGGTATGCCCTTCCTCCCAACAATCAGCTGTTCTGATGATCAGCTGTGCCAGGATCCCCTCGCTCTCTTATTGCTTAGCCTAGGAGGCTTCCCTGAGGCCCAGAAAGGCAAAAAATGAAGTGTGTGGGGAGGGCCACACAGCATCCCCTTGCGCACCCCTTTTTTGCCTCCTGGACCTCAGGAAAGCCTCCTGGGCTAAGCAATAAGACAGCGAAGGGGGTCCCGGAACAGCTGATCATTGGAACAGCTGATCGTTGGGTCGAAGGGGGGAAAAAAACCCCGGTTTGGCCAAACCAATAGCTATTTTTTTTTACTATTGGTTCAGCCAAATGATAGCATTTCTTACTACCAGTTAGGCTGCTTCAAGCACTTTCTCCTTTCATCCTGCTTTTAGCTTAAAGACAAGAATGTAAAAAGAGAAAAATAGCTCTTTCCTAAGCTTTTAGGGATTCCAGCATCTTGGCCAAGCCATCTTCCCTGTGCTTTGTTCTTAGTTCTTTGGTATTTTCTAGCCTATTTGAAAAATCAATCACTCAGTCAAAAAGTGGAACAAGGAAAGCCACTTATTTTTGTGTAGGGTTTTTGTTTAAATAATTAAAAGCAACCCAATGTTTCTTATCAGGGCATTTTAAATAGGTGCCCTATTATTATATAATTATTTCTATGATGCTGGGAAAATATCAAGTGCATTTAATTAATATAGAAGAAACTCTTATCAAGTTGGATGTTATCAAAGGCACTGAGTCAATTCTTTAATGCTATACTTTGTCAAAATAAATCACGCTCAGAAATAACAAAGGAAGTATACAACTTAATAAAAGAATTTCCCACAGGTACCCTATACAGATACACCTCCAGAGACACAACCACGGGTTTCTGCTATTGAAAATATGCTAACCAGCAAATCTGCATAGTTTAGATAGTTTCTTACAATGCAAAAAATTAGATTTAGAGAACAGATGCAAGCTCTGAAACTGATGTACGTTTTAAAAAGTGGAAAGAATTTTGACATTTGCTAGAGAGCTCACTTATAAATTCTTTTTTTTTTTAAAGTTGGGTAGTTGCTGAAATTCTGTTATAATGCTGACCTTCCTTCTTTATCAGCCAGAAGATTCAAATCCAGGAAGTCCCCACTGGCTCAACATCTCAATATCTGCCCAAAACTTTAATATTGATTCTCAATGGAAAAACCAAATGAGTTGCTGAATGCCCAGTCATAGGAAGACATATAAACGACCTCACAAAAAAAGGGGCCAGGCTTTGAAGTACCATGTCAGCAATGGTTAATCTTGAGTAGGATTTGCACCTCAGTGTCTACTGGGGCTCTCTGTATCAATGGGGCATAGTATCCTTCCCTCAGTGTGGCTGCAGAGTTCCACGTCAAACTGTAGCTTACATCATGACTAGCTACTGTATATGTTGAGAGTCTAGAAAGAGTGCAGAGAAGAGCAACAAAGATGATTAGGAGACTGAAGGCTAAAACATATGAAGTTTGGTTGCTGGAATTGGGTATGTCTACTCTAATGAAAAGAAGGACTAGGGGAGACATGATAGCCATGTTCCAATATCTAAGGGCTTTCCTGTAGAAGAGGAGTCAATATAGTCTACGAAGCCCCTGAAGGCAGAACAAGAAGCAACAGATGGAAACTAACCAAGGAGAGAAGCAACCTAGAACTAAGGAGGAATTTACTGACAGTGAGAACAATTAATCAGTGGAATGATTTGCTTCCAGAAATTGTGACTGCTCCAACACTGGAGGTTTTAAAGAAGAGATTGGACAACCATTTGTCTGAAATGCTATAGGATTTCCTGTTGAGTTGGACAAGAAGACCTCCAAGGTCCCTTCCAACACTCTCATTGTTATTCTAAGGGCATATACCGGTCCAATATCTGATTTTTTAAAAAATATAAATGATGTTGTGCTTCAGTGTTTGGATGGCCTAGACATTGGTATTTGAGCATAGGTCTTTTTAACATTTATATTTTATTGTGGTTTACTAGTCTAGGTGAAATGTTTTATGGTCCATGTATGATATTCCATGCCAGAGGTGGTATTCAGCAGGTTCTGATCAGTTTTGGAAAACCGGTAGCGGAAATTTTGAGTAGTTTGGAGAACCAGCAAATACCACCTCTGAATGGCCCCGCCCCCAATTATTCTCTGCCTCCCGAGTCCCAGCTGATTGGCTGGGTCTTCTTTGGTTGCCCTGCACAGGAGAACGGAGCTGGAAAGCAGGTTAGTGGAGTGGGGAGGGAATGAGGATTTTGCAGTAACCTTCCCCCAGGAGTGGGGTGGGAATGGTGATTTTACAGTATCCTTCCCCTTTCATGCCCACCAAGCCACGCCCACCAAGTCACGCCACGCCCACCAAGTCATGCCACGCCCACCAAGTCATGCCCACAGAACCGGTAGTAAATTTTTTTGAATCCTACCATTGTGCCATATGCTAAATAAATAACATCTGTTATAATTTAAGCTTTCTTTCCATTGAATACTAATAACCAGCGTTCTGAGATTCTTGTTCCTTCAATTAACTGTTTTGAGTCCAGAATACAAAGAAGGAAGTTTGATGACTAGAATTGTTGGTCAGTCTGCTTATTTGGATGCCTGAGGCAGAGATGGTATGCAGCCGGTTCTAACCAGTTCTGGAGAACTGGTAGCGGAAATTCTGAGTAGTTCGTAGAACCGGCAAATACCACCTCTGACTGATAACAGATACCAGATAATCAGAGTTGGAAGGGACCTTAAAGGTCATCTAGTCCAACCCCCCACCCAAGCCGGAGACCCTACACCATTTCTGATAGATGGCAGTCCAATCTCTTCTTGAAAGTCTCAAGTGATGGCGCTCCCACAACTTCCGAGGGCAACTTCTGCTCCATTGGATTGATTGTGATCACTGTCGGAAAGTTTCTCCTTATTTCCAGATTGAATCTCTCCTTGTTCAGTTTCCATCCATTACTCCTTGTCTGGCCTTCAGGTGCTTTAGAAAACAGCTTGACCCCCTTCTCTCTGTAGCAGCCCCTCAAATATCTGAAGACTGCTATCATGTCTCCGCTGGTCCTTGTCTGGCCCTGCCCCCATCTCTTCTCTGCCTCCCCAGTTCCAGCTGGTCAGCTGGGTCTTCTTTTGTTGCCCTGCACAGGAGAACAGAGCTGGAAAGTAGGTTAGTAGGGTGGAGAGAGAATGGAGATTTTAGCAGTAACCTTCCCCTGCCACCCCTATCAAGCCACACCCACCAAGCCAAGCCATGCCCACCAAGCCAAGCCACACCCACCAAGCCACACTCACAGAATTGGCTGTAAAAAAATTTGAATCCCACTACTGAGGCCAGTGTTTCTCAATCTTGAAAATGTATGGATTTCAAAATGTGTGGATTTCAAGATGCTGTTTCTATCACTATCTTTCTTAGAAGTGGACAATTGTCCGTCAGGGAATCCCACCATAATAAGGCAACAGCTGTGCTATTTTTGTGAACCAAGTCAATGGGCTTAGACAAACTAGACACCTGTGTCTGGTTATGTCAACTTTCTTTCCACATACAGGTATCCCTTGACTTATGACCACAACTGAAATTTTGCTCTCCATTGTGGTCATAAGTTAAGGATTATCTTTATAAGGTCTGCAAAACTAAGGATGAATTCCCCGTGGAAACCATCAAAGCCCAGATAAATTTGTTTTAAGATTGTCTGCCTCTGTAGACAGAGTGTGTTTAAAAGATGTCATGGAAGAGGAACAGGTTTTACTAGAAAAGACTGATGCTGATCGGAAAGTAGATTAAAAAATGACAGGTTTTATGAATGATATAGAAAAAGATACTACACTGAACATTTAAAAGAAGCTGCTTGATGTCTTTAAAATTAAATGGGCCATACAAATATAAACAACAACAACTAATCTTATATGGGACATAGAAAAGAAGCTTGTTAAAGCTTTGAAGAATTTTGTGAGAAGGGGCAAGAAGAAAAGGTGAAAAAGGAAATTATTTGAAGGGACAACAGTAAAGATCCAGATAGTTCCATTTGGAGAGAAGAAATTGGTGAGTACAACTAATGGCTAAATTTGCAAAATAGCCCTGTACAATGTGTTTATGTGCCATCAGGGTTTCCTTCTGAAGGGATATTACTCAGTACAATAATTTTCATAGATGGACATGTTCTTGTGAATGGTTAAGAAACTAATAATTTCAAAGGAGATGGGTAGGCATATATCTCAAAACAATTGGATCCTACCAGCTTGGAATGAGACATATCTTTATGCAATGTAATGCTTTAAAGAGCTCACCTGGTTTCTTTGTTTGAACAAAAATTCCACCTCCATATTTAGTAATTTGGATTGCGTCCATGTTAGCTTAAAGTCCCTCTTCCTCCTTTTCCTACTCTTACATTGGATAATAATATATGCAGTGCTAGCTCTTTCTGTATACAAGTAATCCTTGACTTACAACCATCCTTTTAGTGACCGTTCAGACTTATTATTGCTTCTTTCACTTATTGAAAAAGTCAGAGTGTTCAGTTTCTTTCTTTTCTATACCTTGGAAGGGGTCTAGAAGCAATATTAATAATAGCCATATTTCGTAATGGAGAAATGAGGTTGTCTTCTCACATTGCTTTCATTCAATATTGTTGTAGAACCTCTAACTTGTATGATAAAATGGAATCTCTTAAAAGATTGTAAAATTCACAGTTTTAGTCACATTATCAGTGTCTTTCCTGAAAATACCTTTTTTAAAATTCCAATCTGGAAGAAGTAATTCCTACCCAAATCTTCTTTAAGAGGAAGATGGGCAGTTAAGAAGTTTGATATATAAATCAACTTGATATATATCAACAGGACTGTTTATTTATTTACACACACATACATACATCTACATCTACATATGTACCTTGTGTGTGTGTGTGTGTGTGTGTGTGTGCATGTATGTGTGTATATATAACTATAATGACATGGGAAAATACCCGAACAAAGCTGAATACCATACATATACACAATATGTATATGTATATATACAGTATATTTGTTTTCGTAGATTTTCACGGGTACAGGTATGTAGGTCTACGTGTGTTCGGGTCTTTTTCCATGTAAAATTATCTTGGTGACGTTTCAGCGAGGTCCCACTCGCCATCCTCAGACTGGTGCTTTTGGCTTTGTGCCAGAGCAAGCAGTGTGTGATTGGAGCTGCCGTCTCTCTATATATACTGGTGGGGGGGCTGGTGTGCTGGGCTGGTTGGTTGCACTACTGCCTCTTGATTGGTTGATGGAGTTGATGGAGTTTTGTTGTGGAGATATCCTGGATTTTGTGAGATTACAGGAGATTACAACGCAGGACCCAGGATACCACAACAAAAGAACTCACAAGCTCATCACACAACCCATTACCCAAGCCGTTAAAACACGAGAGGCTAATGGAAAAAAGATCACTACAAAACAAACGACCCAGGAGATTACAGCACAAGATCCAGGATATCTTCACAACAAAACTCACAAGGCCATCACACAGCCCATTATGCCAACATTAACTCCATCAACCAATCAAGAGGCAGCAGCACAGCCAACCAGCCCAGAATATCTCTACAGAAAGAAAACAAGTAAAAAGGAGAAATTAAGCAGAGACAATAAACAGAAGTAAAAAAAAAAAGAAATTAAGAGGAAACAAATAAAGGAAAAGAAACATCAGGATAAGCAGGAATCAACACTATTTTCTTTGACCATTAATAGGTCAGATTCTTATAGAGAACTTCAGCTTGCAATAAATCTTTATACTCATTTGAATTGCCTGAATCTCCTGATTTCCCGAATGCTTGACATCTCCCTAGTGAGGTTGATGGTTCTCAATTCATCCAGTTCTTTCATATTTGAAGATCACAAATCCACTGCTCACACTGGTTTTTAATCAGTGGTGGGATTCAATTTTTTTTACTACTGGATCTGTGGATGTGGCTTGGTGGGCATGGCAGGGGAAGGATACTGTAAAATTTCCAGTAAGAGGTGGCATTTGCCGGTTCTCTGAACTACTCAAATTTCTGCTACCGATTCTCCAGAACTGGTCAAAAACCTGCTGAATACCACTTCTGTCTTTAACCAAGAGGGATTGGGCACCTAGCTGCCATTTTAGTCCATTTGCTGATCTGATGACATGACTGTTCTGGACTGGGTAAAGTAGTATGACATCAGTTCCCCAACTGTACCTGGCATGAAGAATCATGTTGCCAAATTCTCTTCCCTTCAATTATGCAAATAAAGATCAGGCAAGCATGCTCGTTGTTGATCATATTCTACTATAACAGGTTTGGAGGCAAGCCATTCCTATCATAACTGAATATGGTGTAAGAAGGGTTGTTTACATTTTTAACATAGAGCATATAAAAGGCTGAAAAACAGAGTCCTCCTCTTTCAGGAAGACAAAATCTACTGTGGAAAGGAGATCCAGCTTAGTCAGCTTGAGGTAGACCAAGAGCGGATTAAAAAAAAATGGAGGAAGTTGGAAAATGGTTGTTTGCTTTGTTCCTGACTGGCATCGTGTTGTATTTCCTGAAACAACTGTGGTCCCGTAGAAATTATCCACCTGGGCCCTTTCCACTTCCTTTCATTGGAGTCGCATGGCAGACGGGAATTCGAGTAACTCCGACACTTTTAATCAAGGTACTTTCTCTCCAAATCTGTGATTTAAATCATGATTTAGCAAAGAGAATATTATTTTCCTGTCAGGTCAATAGAGTTTTCTGGAAGGTAGTGATGGAAATTGGCTCAGCAGAAATGCCTCCTGTTTCATTATCCAGATACGGAGCCAATGTGATAAAATAGCTCTGTATCCTTTAATCATGATTTAATCATATTTATCTTCCCACCTGTACATAATGACTCTTCTGCTACTCCATCTCAGTGGTGGGATTCAGCCAGTTCTCACCAGTTTGGGAGAATTGGTTGTTTATTTTCTGAGCTGTTTGATGATCTGGTTTTTGGAAGAAATCATTAGGGCAGAGAACCATTTGTTAAATTATTTGAATCCCACCAGTGCTCTACCTGTTTAGCAATAATAAGTAATTTTTAATAGAACAACAAAAAGACTGGCCGTATATTTTGCTATGGTTAACATGTATATTCAGATGGAAGTAAGTGGTGTGTAAACGTGTAAATTTCAATGTTGTCCTGCCATTATGATTTCATAGCTTAAAATAATTTCACACATTGGTTTTCTGTTTTTCTGTTTGTTAGCTAGACAGAGTTATTTGGTTAAGATTGGTGTCCATATAAGTTCTGAAGAATAATAGTCAGATTAATAATATATCATTCCTCAATGTATGAATGAAATACTATTAAAATATTAAAGGCAAAATAGCAGATAGCACTATTCAAGGTTGTGCTACTAATACTGTTTACTAATTCTTTAACCAAAACCAGAACAGCATTACATGAGGTTGCATTCAGATTAAAAAAGATAATAAAACACTCCAAGGTGTTTTGGTTTTCTGTGACTTAATTTGGCCCTCACTATTCCAGTATTTCTCTCAGAAATTACAGAAATAAATTTTGCATTATCTTTGAGTTGTGCAAAGATTCTTTCTGAAAGAACTAACTTTTAGTTTTCTTTAGCCCTTTATTATGTACAAGAAATAAGTAGATAAAAATCAAGCAGAGAGTACAAAATAGAAGTGGATAAATAGCAAATTGGAACTTTCATGATACTAATATATCCAGATTCCTTATCAGAAGTTTATTACATTTTTACATCCTTTTGCTAGTCAAAACGCAGTATCCCTGTTGAATTTTAAACAAAATATATTTGGTTAACATTATTCAAATGATTAAAACCAGAAATAGTAAACAATGTATTCTACCAATTCTATTAATTACACAGTGTTAAAATATAAGCTTTAAATGCAAATTTGGGGTATGACACAATTCCATGCTTAATATTATGAAGGTTTTCATCCAAACTTAAATTCTGAGTAGGATTTACTTTTTAAATTCAAAGTTAAAAGTTAATAGAATGACAGAGTTGGAAAACACTTTGGAGGTCTTCCAATCCAATCCCCTGCTCAAGTAAGAAAGCTATACCATTTCAGACAAACAATTGTCCAATGTCCTCTTAATAACTTCCATTGTTGGAGTATCTACAACTTCTGGAGGCAAGTTGTTTCATTGATTAATTGTTCTAACTGTCAGGAAATTTCTCATTAGTTGTAGGTTGCTTTTCTCCTTGGTTAGTTTCCATCAAGTTATTGTAGACATTGGGGCATGCACCTTCAATTTGGTTGGCTAATTTTCTAAAAAGGGAACTAGAGGTCTTTTTCAACAAAAGGACTGTAAATCCTTGTTTGCTTTAACATATGCAGTGATAACTATTCAAACTATTGGCAAAATATTTCAGATTGCAATCAGATGGCATCATCAGGCTAGGAACATCAACAGTGTAGGGAAGGTGTAATTTGCTGGTTGTTTATCTATGGTAGCTCGTCCTGCCTGTTTTGATTTCTACTTTAATAATTTCTTGATTAGAGCATTGTTTCTTCCCTGATGGTTTATCTGGTGCTATTTACTGCAAGTAAATTATTTAGGCATTAGGAAAAAATAGGATGCCATCGTAGGTAGTCTTGATTACTACCATTCATTTAGTGACTGTTCAATGGCGGATTGGCTGGAGGCTATTGGCTGGGGGTCAAATGGCGTCTGGATAAATGGGCAGGGATGAAGGACCATGCAGAAGGGATGGGGGAGGGCCAGCAGAGGAGGAAAGCTGGCTGTAAATTTGTTTATTTATTTAATTCATATTGCCGCCTCTTCGCCCATGGCGACTCGAGGTGGCTTACACAATGTAAAACCATACCTAAAACAAAAAATCAAAATAAAAAAACAATAAAAACTAACAAAAAGAATCAAATAAATTAGTAAAGAACAACAGAACAAAATTTGGAAAATAATTAAAAAAGTTAAAAAACAACCACCACCAACTCCCACCCTCAAAATAGGCTGAGGCAGGAGGCAGGGGGCGGAAGTAGGGCTAAAGATCTGTGCCTAAACATCCTAGACCCGCTTCCTGGACCCCATCAGTCAGAATTCTTTAACTGATGAGGTCCACAACCTGCCCCTCACATCAGGTAGGTCAGGCCAAGGTTTGGGATTCTACTGCTTCAAACTGGTTCAGGTGAACTGAATGTTAAAGTTACATCCGGTTTGCTGAACCGGTATTTCAACCGACCGGTTGGCCGTGCCCGTCCCGCACCACCCCACCTAGGAGTCTCCACGTGGCCCATTTTCAATGGAAGTAAGTGCAGGGTCTGCACGGAGGCTCTGGGAGTGGGAAAAATGGGTCTTCCAGAAGTCTGGAAATGGGCCTGTTTCCGGCTTCCGGTGGGCCTCCAGAGCCCACGGGAGGCTGTTTTCTCTCTCATAGAGGCCTGGGGGAGGCCTCCGTCTGGACCCTTGGGAGGGCAAAAAAACCGGCCCTCCAGGAAAAACTGGAAGTTCATAAACGCGCCTGTTTCCAGCTTCCGGTGGGCCTCCAGAGCCCGGGAGAGGCTGTTTTTGCCCTCCCAGAGGTCCGGGGAAAAACTTTCTCCCCTGGGCTCTGGAGGCCCACTGGAAGCCAGAAACAGGACATTCTGGAAGGCCACGCCCACCATGGCCACGAACCAGTTGCTGGGATTTTTGAATTCCACCCCTGGGTCAGGCTGATGTAATGGAGAAAACACAGTTCCGCAGGTAACCTTGGCCCCCTGCTATGTAGGCATTTTGAACACTTCTGATCAGATTCTGCAGCTCTGGAAAAGACTTCATCCATACCATAATTTGCAATCAGCAACCAGGACTGAATATCATATTTTCATTTTCTCTTTTGATCACGACAGCTGGCTAAGCGATATGGAAACATCTACACAATATGGTCAGGACACATGGCTATCGTGGTCTTCTCTGGATATCAGGCTGTCAAAGAAGCCCTCATTCAGACGGAAGACTTCGCTGAGCGACAAATGACTCCTTTTTTTAAAGAGGCCTTTAAAAACAAAGGTAGGTTTTCATGAAGGTTAAGGGGTAATTTTTCTGGTAAAAATAGAGAGTTCTATTCTCTCCTCTGTTTTGTTCAATATAATGCCTGAGATTCAATAGAAGGCATGAGATCTTTGGAACAGATCCAGTCTTATTTGTACCATTGGAACAGGCAGAAGCTGATTTGACATCACTGGTCCTGTTTTTGTTTTTTGTTTTTTGCTGGAAAAACGGGATCTCCAAGATGGCCAAGTAGAATTTGCATGAGAACACACATCATCTAAGCCAGGGGAATTCTGGGAGTTGAAGTTCACAAGTCTTGAGGTTGCCAAGGTTGCGGGACCCCTGATCTTAACTACCTAATGATGTTTTAGTGATAATTTTTATGAGCCTAATTCCTCAATGATTTCTGATGGCTTCAGGTATTATATTTTCAAACGGTCAAAACTGGAAGCAACAAAGACGGTTTGGTCTAAATACTATGCGAAAACTTGGCCTCGGGAAGAAAGGCATGGAGAATCAAATAGAAGAGGAAGCTCATCGGTTGGTTGAAATCTTTGCCCGTGCAAAAGGTATGTTGTCTACAATCTCTATATGTCTTGGAATGATATATCTAGTGTTTCATTAATTCAGAATTACAGCGTTGGAAGGGACCTTAGAGGTCTTCTAGTCCAACTCCCCTGCTCAAGTAGGAGAACCTATCCACTCCAGACAAGTGGCTGTCCAGTCTCTTCTTAAAAGCCTCCAGTTTTGGAGCACCCACAAGTTTTTAAGGGAAGCTGTTCCACTGATTAATTGTTCTCGCTGTCAGGAAATTTCTCCTTAGTTGTAGGTTAGTTCTCTCCTTGATTAGTTTCCATCCATTGCTTCTTGTCCTGCCTTCAGGTGCCTTGGAGAGTAGGTTGATCCCGCACAACGAATGGTTGCAAATAATCGGCATGGCTAGTCTAGTGAAGAGAAGGACCAGAGGAATCATTACAGCAGTGTTACAATATCTGAGGGGCTGCCACATAGAGAGGAAGAGATCGATCGATTTTCCAAGGCACCCGAAGGCCAGACAAGGAATAATGGATGGAAAGTGATCATGGAGAGATTTCAGTTAGAAATAAGGAGAAACTTTCTGACAGGGAGAACCATCAACCCATGGAACAGAAGTTGCCTTCAGAAGTTGTGGGAGCTTCGTCACTGGAATCTTTCAAGAAGAGACTGGACTGCCATCTGTCAAAAATGGTGTAG
Organism: Pseudonaja textilis; assembly: GCF_049901715.1. Lineage (NCBI taxonomy): Eukaryota > Metazoa > Chordata > Lepidosauria > Squamata > Elapidae > Pseudonaja > Pseudonaja textilis. The sequence goes on from NC_141993.1 coordinate 87,673,192, forward strand.
GGTCTCCTGCTTGGGTGGGGGTTGGACTAGATGACTTACGAGATCCCTTCCAACTCTGTTAATCTGTTAATGTTAGGCCCTGTTCTTTATGGCAGCGCCTTAGAGTTTGAAACACTGCTATCATGTCACCCCTCATCCTTCTTTTCATTAGACTAGACATAACCAATTCCAGCAACCATTATTTATATGGTTTAGCCTCCAATCCCCTAATCATCTTTCTTTGTTGCTCCTCTTTGCGTTATTTCCAGAGTCTCAACATTGTTTAATATTGAGATTTTATATCAAGGTTGATCCTTTCCATGTTTCTACTGATCACATGAACTGTGTCCCAACTGAATGCAAGGCCTATAACAGGAGAATCTCTTATTCTACCAGAGCAACACGGAGTCAACAATTTCACTGTATCAGTTCCTGTTTTGATAGCCTAATGCCCAAGAGTTTCTGTCCCAGAAGAAACTGCCTGTGTCTTCTACCCTTTTGGTGAGAGTCTTCTGCAGGGCCTGCTACTAGCCAAATGGTTAAAAATAAATGTTGCTTGATGGATTCCCAACTATAGGTTCCTCGACTTACAACCATTGGTTTAGCAAGTATTCAAAGTTATACTGGCACTGAAAAAAGTGACTTACAATCAGTCTTCACACTTACAACTGTCACAACCTTCCTGTGGCCTGTGATCAATCTTGGGATGGTATATCTTTATGATGGTTGCAGTGTCCCAGGGTCATGTGATCTTCAATGGTGACCTTCCCAGCTGGCTTCTTACAAGCAAAGTCAATGGAGAAAGCTGGATTCACTTAATGACTGTATGGTTTACTTCACAACTGTAGTGATTGCCCTAACAACTGTGTCAAAACCGGGTGCAAGTCACTTAACAACTGCCTTGCTTAGCAACGGGAATTCTGATCACCATTGTGTACAGTGGTATACAACTACTACCTGTATCTCCTGCCTTTTGTCCTGAAATCTCATTAAATATGTATATAAATTGTTAAAGTACAATAATAGCAAATCTGATGGTGATTTTCTTTTAAATTTCCAGAACAGCCACTAGATCCTTCGTTGCCTGTCACCACTGCAATCTCCAATTTGATATGCATTGTGGTTTTTGGATATAGATTTTCTGCCAAAGATGAAAAATTCCAGAGAATGTTAATAAACTTGAATTACTATATGAAATTTGGAGGCAGCTTTGTTTACCTGGTGAGTTGTCTTCTTTTGGGTTACTGAGTCAGACAAGACTTCTAGAGACCCCGATTGCATCCTCCACCATCTTGCTGATAATTTTGAATATAGAGATTCCAGGAGTGGAATGCAAATATTTTTTACTACTGGGAGAGGCTAGCAGGGAATGGCCATGTGACTGGGAGGGCATGGCTTCTTCTTCTTTTTTTTTTTCAGCAAACCTTCCCCTCGTGCTCCATTTTTTGGCCTTCTGGGCCTCAGGGAAGCCTCCTGGGTGAAGCAGTAAGACAGCGAGGGGGATCCCAGAACAGCTGATCATCAGAACAGCTGATGTCAGGCGGAAAAAAAAGAGAAATACCATAAGGACTGACTGGGCAAGGAGGGGCAGAGAGGGGCGGGGCCAGCCAGGGGCATGATTTGCCAGTTCTCTGAACTGCACAGAATCGTAACAACCAGCTCCATAGAACCGGTCCGAACCGGTAGAATGCCACCCCTGAGAGATTCATTTATCAATGTAAGCAAAGAATTTTAAAAAGAGTTTTAGCAGTGAACGGAAACTCCACAGTACAGTAGAACCTGTGGTCACAAACACTTCTGACCATGACCAAATCAGGTTCTGACCAAAAAATTCACAATTTCCCCCCCCAGGGGCTGATTTCCCTTTCCATGCCATATTTTTGTAAGTGTCAATTTTTCAAAATTAGGTTCGGGTCACGACCAAATCGGGTTGCGACCAAAGTTATGGAACAAATTATGGTCATCACCAGGGGTTCTACTGTATCAGGAAGATAATTATTTTAAGGACTCGCTGAGCCCTCCGTGAATACCTCCGTGATACCATCAGTTTTCGGACAGTTAGCACAATTCAGTGCAATGACTTGTCTTTGAAAATTGCGGTCTATGACAATTTGCCATGGTCAGCTTGCCATAGCCGCTGTCTGGATTCCGGCAATTACCCCAATTAAATCATGAGTCTCGAGCCAATCTTCCAAAACTTCAAAGGGATTTATTGGGAGTTAACATATTCGGCACTGCCTGGTTGCAGCCGACTCTGAGACGCATAATTCATTGTCACCCTTGACCCTGGTTTTCTTCCACCCCCTGGGTGTATCATAATTCATATTCTCCAGTAGGACACATCCGTAGCAAGAGTCATCAATCATGTTCTCCAGTTAGATATTTGTGTGGCAGAAACTTCAGCTAGTAACTTCTAGTTACTATCTTTGAAAAACTATTTATGGAATGCACTTTTGATTTCCAAGCTGCCGCACTGCTCTTTCAAACCCCTTTCTCCCTTCCCTTTCTGTTGGCAACTCTAAAAGAACCATAGAAATATTTTATGAGTTGACATTCAGCTTGCTGTGGCTAACTTGTCACGGCCAACTCACCATGAGATAACTTGCTGCGGGACAAGTGTTACACTAGTATCAAAGAAATGGTGGACTAGAATCATTAAAGAAAGGGTGAAAAAAGAGGGACGGAATGAAATGCGATTGACAAAAATGAAAGTGTTTATTTATTTATTTTAAATAATGAAACTGAATTGTTAAATTGCCCTCCGGCGAGCTGGAGTTGTCCCAAAGCAAGTTGGCCATGGTGAGTTGGCTGTGGTGAGTTTGTCCCATTCTGTAGAAATTGTGGGTGCTCCATCACTGGAGGTTTTAAAGAAGAGATTGGAAAACCATTTGAAGTGGTATAAGCCTCCTGCTTGAGCAGGGGGTTGGACTAGAAGACCTCCAAGGTCCCTTCCAAATCTGTTATTCTGTTTTTCAAGAACTTACCAGAATGAGAAAAAAAGATGAATCAGCAAAATATTTCTAGAAAGATCATGCCTTGTTTTTGGCGGGGTAGGTGACACCCATAGCCTACCCATCTATCATATTTTTAATCATTCAAGTTGATCGTTTAGTCTTTGAATACACTCCTGTAAAGTGAACGTTACAGCTCTCTAACGTGGATTCAAAATACGAGTATCCAATCTCTTCTTATAAACTGCCAGTGTTGGAGCATTCACAACTTCTGGAGGCAAGTTGTTCCACTGGTTAATTGTCCTCACTGTTAGGGAATTTCTCCTTAATTCCAGGGTGCTTCTCTCTTGGATTAGTTTCCATCCGTTGCTTCTTGTCCTGCCTTCAGGTGCTTTGGAAAATAGGTTGACCCCACCCTGTCTTTTGTGTGTGGCAGCCCTTTAGATCTTGGAGCGCGGCTATCATTCAATCTAAAGAGCATCCTGCTGGCATCCAGAAGCTGTTTACCAAATATGTACAAACTCCATAGCCTGAAGAATTACGAATCCTTCAGACAATATGATCAAAGGGCTAAACTCAAGTAATTGGCTGATGACATCAATGTCCTAGGATTTTGTTTTTCATCTTTCTTTTAGCTGTATGAGTTGTTTCCATGGTTGATGAAATACCTTCCGGGACGTCATCAGAGAGTGTTCCGTGCTTTAAACGATGTCACCTCGTTTGCCAAGGAAGAGATAGAGAAGCACAGGGAACTTCAATCACTGCACGACCCACAAGACTTCATTGATTACTACCTTCTTCAGATGGAGAAAGTAAGTGCCTTGAGGAAATGCCTGGAGGAAAATTTTCATGGGTCTCCAGAACTCAAAATGGCCTCCTACTTTGCTAAGGCCAACATACTGAGTCATCTTGCTGCATTGTTAGCATGTACAGGTACTCCTTGAGTTAACAACAGTTCGCTTAGTGACCGTTTGAAGTTACAGAGGCACTGATTGCAACATCCCCATGGTCACATGATCCAAATCCAGGTGCTTGGCAACTGACTCGTACGTATGACAGTTGCAGTGTCCTGGGCTCCATGTAATATTGCCACCTTCTGACAAGCAATGTAAATGAGGAAGCCATATTCATATCGTTAACTTAACAACTGCTAGTGATTCACTTAACAACCATGCCGAGAAAGGTTACACAACAGGGCAAAACTCACTTAACAACTGTCTCATTGAGCAACATAAATTTGGGGCTAGTTGTGATTGTAAGTCGAGGCTACCTGTACATTCCTTTCTACACCTCCTGTTGCTTGAAACAGTTTGCCAGAAACCTGCAGGCCCACGTTAATAATGTAATAGTTATTTAATTAATTAACTATATATTTTGTCTGCAGATATCAACTATCTGAGAAATCAGATGAAAGGGTGCTATTAAATAGGGACATCTGTGGTGATGGCAAGATATTTCATTTCATTTCTTTCTTTCTTCTTTCTTTCTTTCTTTCTTTCTTTCTTTCTTTCTTTCTTTCTTTCTTTCTTTCTTTCCTTCCTCCCTCCCTCCCTCCCTCCCTCCCTCCCTCCCTCCCTCCCTCCCTCCCTTTCTTTCTTTCTTTCTTTCTTTCTTTCTTTCTTTCTTTCTTTCTTTCTTTCTTTCTTTCTTTCTTTCTTCAATTTATATGTCTCCTGTCTTGCCTAGAGGTAGCTCTAGGTGGCTTACAATCCATAAAATGCTACTATGTAACATTAAAACAAATGCACCCTGTTTCTCCTGAAAATAAGACCTATCCCAAAAATAAACCCTAGCATTTTTTTAATGTCTGTAACTAATATAAACCCTCCTTGCAAAAGAAGCCCCATTTAAGAGCCTATGCAGCCTCCCGGCTGCCCATTTCACCTGCTTGCTCATGGTGCTGTGGCCACGAGGTAAGGTGGTGGTGGAACTGCCCCACGCGCCATGTACCAGTTCAACTCAGGGCACGAGGGCTTATTTTCAGGGGGTGTCTTATTTCCCCCTCCCCATGTACAGGAGGCCCACTTCTTCTGGTTACTCATGGTGGGGCAGGAGGCCGCATGGCATGCTAGTGCTGCCACCACAAGGTGGGGGTGTGGGTGGAGATGCTCCCCGTGCCTCACACCGGCTTACCTCAGGGCCCCTGCATCCAGGCCATCCATGCTCCGACGCCCCGTCCAGGAGCCCACAGGGTTGTTGGCCCACTTCTTCTGCTTGCTAATGGCTGCAACGGAGCAGGAGGCCAAGCAGCTGGTTGGTGCTGCACTGTGAGGTGAGGCCGGTGTCAGGTCATCGATGACCTGGCTGCAGGGGCCCTGAGATAAGCCGGGGCAGGGCGCGTTGAGCAGCTCCAACCTCCTGCCTTGTGGTGGCACCCAAGCATGCCATGCGGCCTCCTGCCCCACCATGAGTAAGTGAGCCTCCCGTACATGGGTAGAAAATAAGACACCCCCCAAAATAAGCCCCAGTGCTTATTTTGGGGCCCAACAGAAAATAAGACCTGGTCTTACTTTCGTGGAAACACGTGTAGTAAAGCTACATTTGGTTTAAAATCGACAAAGCTGTGAAGGAAGGGTGCAAGATAGATACAGAGGGAGCGGGGAGGGGAGGTCTTATTTTAGTCCATTAACCACCTTCAGTGTGACGTGCCTTATCTGTTGGCAGAGCCTGGTATTCGGGCTCTTTTTCTCTCGCTAAATTTATATTTATTTTATTTATATAGCATATCAAAGTTCAATTTCAACTGAACAGTCTGTTGTCTGGGTACAATTATTTTAGGCTCTTTTTGAAGCTCATTTTTATACGTATCCAATAATATTTGCATTTAGAGGGCTCCCGATCCCTTTCCTTTGTGTAATAGAATGAAAACGTCTAGGGTAGTTTTCCATAGCTTGATGCCTGAAAAATGTGATGGGAATTTTCTAGCCCATGGAGGTGAACGGTTGATCCAGTCTAAAGTATTCTGCTCGAGGTTACAAGGATGATCTGATACAGGTAGTCCTCGACTTACACCCATTTGTTTAGTGACTGTATGCAGTTACAACGGCACCGAAAAAAAAAGTGACTTATGACCTTTTTCCCCCCACGCATGTAACCATTGCAGCCTCTCCATGGTCACATGATCCAAATTCAGATGCTTGACAATGGGTTCATATTTGCAACCGTTGCAGAGTCCCGGTGAGTGTGTGTGTGTGTGTGTGTGTGTGTGTGAGAGAGAGAGAGAGAGAGAGAGAGAGAGAGAGACATGATCTCCTTTTGCAACCTTCTGACAAGCAAAATCAATGAGGAGAAGCCGGATTCGCACCCTGAGTGCAGGATTCCCTTAACAAGTCCGGCGATTGGATGAGGAATCGTGAGCAAAAAAGTTTTCAAAGTTGGGTTTGGACTTAGTTTACAACCCACCTTGCTTATCGACGGACATTCTGCTCCCAAATTATGGTTGTAAGTTGAGGACTGGCTGTTCAATGAGGTCATCTACACAAGGAGGACCTTCCTCCGACGCAGCAGCTAAATGACGAGTTGGGGATTGTTAAGTTGATTTCCTATTTTCTATTATCTACAACAGACCAAAGGGGACCCTGAGTCTGCTTATGATGAAGAGAACCTAGCTCAGTGCATTGTTGATTTTTTTATCGCAGGCACAGAGACCACGGCCACCACCTTACAATGGGCACTGATACTCATGGTGGCTTACCCGGAGATCCAAGGTGAGACTCCTGTATTACATCGGCACACAAATGCTTCTCTTGATCCTGCTTTTATTTTAGCGACAGATCCCAAGAATTCCTGCGTGAACGGAGGAGGAATAATGGCTCGTCTCTAACAAGCAAGAGGAAATTCAAAATCTGCAAAAAAAGAAGAAAAAAAAGCTATTTTGGCCTAGAGGCGGAGCTCTCGCCTCACAATCAGGAGGGTGTGAGTTCGATTCTAGGTAGAGGCTAATATTTGGAATAGACTCTCCTGCTTGAGCAGGGGGTTGGACTAGATGACCTCCAAGGTCCCTTCCAACTCTGTTATTCTACGTCTGTGACTTTCATGCCCCTGTTGGAATCTGATTCCGAGGGAGAGCTCGGGACAGCTGACAGGGAGTGGGAGGGTGGGCTCCCGATGGCTGTGGAGGAAACTGGGGAAGGGCACAATCCGGCTGGGCATTCAGAGGAAGAACCAGGTCTACCCCCTCTTCATCCTAAGGCATGCAGGGAGGAACAGATAAGGAAGCAACGTGGGTTACAGGGGAGAAAAGGGCCCTGATTCCCTTCATTAGCTGCAGCTGGGAAAACTGGATATGAAGGGCGTTTGGGCATAGCACTTTGCTGGAAACAAAGCGTGCATTATCTTTGTTTGTCAAGTCTTATCTGGGTTCTGGCGTCCTCCCAACTGTGTGTGTTTCATTATCTTTTGAGGTCTTCAATTCCTTATCCTGCCCTGTCTCATTAATTGCTGCAGTGTGGTTTGTGTTGGTTTTTATTTATAATTTATATGTACTGTGAGGTCGGATGGAATTTCTTCTCTTTAAAAAGAAAGAGGGAGAGTTTTGTCTCCAGCCAATGATCACTGGACATTGGGGGCCAAGTTGGAGGAATTAAAGGGACTTTACCTACTTTTGTGACTTTGATGCTTTTGTGCCATGCCCAGGGTCATCACAATGACATACGTTTTATGTTAATATTAGTATTTCCTCCTGTTTTTTCCCCACCTCCTACATCAGATTTTTTGTCTTGTACTCGTAACAATTGGGCCACCCAAATTGAGCTGTTAAAATCCAAATCCTTACAGCAGAGCTCCCCAAACTTGGCAACTTTAAGACTTGTGGACTTCAACTCCCAGAATTCTCCAGCCAGCTCTGGGAGTTGAAGTCCACAAATCTTAAAGTTGCCAAGCTTGAGGACCTCCACCTTACAGAATGGTCACCGCTGTACTCTTTGCTGCCATCTATTGGTTGTCTGGATTTTGCTGACCAAGTACGGCAGCCCTTCCTAAGAAGTAAACACACAGAGCATGGGCCTTAGAACTGCAAGTCCCTGTGAGCTCAGGCGTCATGCAATCATTTGACCACGCTTTGTGATTTTTGGGGGTTTGTTGCTGGTTTCCAATGCTTTTTGCAAACCCCCCCCACACCTTTGGGAGAAATGGGATTTGGGAATTGAAGTCCCAAAGATGCTTTTTCAAAAGGCATTTAGACTTTTGGGGTTTTTTTTTTCTCGAAGATGTTTCACTTCTCATCCCAGAAGCTTCTTCAGTTGTGACTCAGACAGAACAAAAGATGCCACTTGGATGAGAAACGAAACATCTTCAAGGAAAAACGAAGAAAGTCCAGTTGCCTTTTGAAAATGCACCTTTGCGTCAATTACGATCTGCAGGATGATGAGAATCTCCATAAATATTCCCCAGAAGGAGATCTACCACCTTACGGTTTGTCATTACAACTCAGTTCTTATTCAGGTTCTTTGTGAATTATGTCCCATGTTCTTCACTGACTATGTCAATTGTAGTGGAATATCTGAGGTAATTTAAGAAGACAGTGGGCAATCATATGTCTGAAATGACATAGAGCCCCCTGCTTGAGTAAGGGGAGTTGGACTAGAAGACCTCCAAGGCCCAAGGTTCCTCTGATATTCTGTTATAATTTTCTTTTTCTGTTATTGGTCTTCAGAGAAAGTCCGCAAGGAAATAGAAGATACGTTGGATCCTACCTATCCAATCCGCTATCAAGATCGGGTGAAACTCCCGTATACCCATGCTGTGATTCATGAGGTTCTCCGTTTGAAATATGTCTTAATTGTTGGAGTCCCCAGGCAAAGTGTCAGAGACGTGAACCTCTATGGATATCACATTCCAAAGGTACAGAAGTTGATACAAGAACAATGAACATACCAGAGGACCAGGGGTGGGATTCAATTTTTTAACAACCGGTTCTGTGGGTGTGGCTTAGTAGGTGGGGGTGGCTTGGTGGTCATGTGACTGGGTGGACATGGCTTGGTGGTCATGTTCTTGGCTGGGTGTGGCCAACTCAACATCACTCACATCGAGGCACACATCTCCTCACCCGGCCTCTCATGACTGTGGGGATGCTGCAAGAGTCATAAGTGTGAAAAATGGTCATAAGTCACTTTTTTCAGTGCCATTGTAACTTTGAATGGTCATGCCACACAAGCAAAGTGAGGGGACTGGAGGCTAAAACATATGAAGAACAGTTACAGGAACTGGGCCTGGCTAGTCTAGAAAAGAGAAGGACCAGGGGAGACATGATAGCAGTCTTCCAATATTTGAGGGGCTGCCACAGAAAGGAAGGGGTCAAGCTATTTTCTAAAGCTCCTGTAGGCCAGACAAGGTATAATGGATGGAAACTGAACAAGGAGAGATTTAACCTGGAAATAAGAAGGAATTTTCTGAGAGTGAGAACAATCAACCAATGGAACAGCTTACCCTTGGAAATTGTAGGAGCACCATCACTTGAGACCTTCAAGAAGAGATTGGACTGCCATTTGTCAAAAATGGTGTAGGGTCTTCCGCTTGGGTGCGGGGGTTGGACTAGATGACCTATAAGTTCCCTTCCAACTCTGATTATCTGTTTAACTTGGTTATTGGATAAATCCATTTCCTGTGTTTGTACAATTCCTTTCATCACAAGTGACAAAATAGGTTAGGTTTCCACACCACTCTAAGAATCCTCAAATTTAACCAAGGTTAAGACAGGCTAGGTATTGCATGTTGTTGTGTGAATGCATCCACTAAGACTGTAGCTGATCTGTTTGAACATCTTGTATGAACAAAGCTCATGAGATGTTGCGGTCCATAATGATGCTCTTGATAGGAGAATTCCAGTTCCCTGCAGGTTGCTACCCCTGGGTTCTCTTTTGCACAAACACATTCATTTTTTCCCTGTAAAAATGGTGGATAATGGATTTTCAGCTGACTTTCACCAAACACACACACCTTCAAACATGAATGGGAATTCACGAACTGGTTGAGTTTTTAATGTAGACAAGTTGGCAATAGGAGATAATTATCTTTTTACGCAATTAGGGGAATTTACTAGGAAATACAGTTCGATCTAGTGGTGAAGGCGCTCAGAAATTTGGAAACTGAGTTCTACTGCCACCTTGGGCATCAAAGCTGCCTAGGTAACCTTGGACCAATCACCAGGAGACAGTGAATTCTAGTCCCACCTTAGGCATGAAAGTTGGATGATGACTGAGCCAATCACCAGGAGACAGTGAATTCTAGTCCCACCTTAGGCATGAAAGTTGGGTGATGACTTTGAGCCAATCACCAGGAGACAGTGAATTCTAGCCCCACCTTAGGCATGAAAGTTGGATAATGATTTTGGGCCAATCACCAGGAGACAGTGAATTCCAGTCCCACTTTAGGCATGAAAGTTGGATAATGATTTTGGGCCAATCACCAGGAGACAGTGAATTCTAGTCCCACCTTAGGCATGAAAGTTGGGTGATGACTTTGAGCCAATCACCAGGAGAGCGGGAGTTCTGGTCTCACCTTAGGCATCAAAGTCAGCTAGGTAACTTTGGGACAGTCACTCTTTCTCAGCTCAACCCACCACACAGGAAAAATAGGAGGAAGAAGGAATATTATATATGATCACAGCCTTGAATTGTTTATGTATATATAAAAAATAGAGGTGGGATGAAAATAAAAAAAAATACAAGGCTCTAGAAACTTCAGCAGCTGTATATTGAAATGCATTTCTTCCTCCTTCAGGGGACTTTGGTTGTTACAGATCTGAACTCAGTTCTTTATGATCCCAAGAGATGGGAGACTCCTGAAAAATTCAACCCACACCATTTTTTGGACAAGGATGGACGTTTTATATCAAGGGAAGAATTTTTGCCATTTGGAGCAGGTAAATCTGAAACACGCCTTTCCCTAAATATTTAAAATAAATCCCTCTGGGAATGTATGAGTGAATGGCCATTTTCTTGTGATTCATCCACCAAGTGTTGTGCTTAGGTAGCAGTAATAAGGAGAGGCTGCATAAGCCCTTAAACCATGGGTGGTGATACGCTACGTTCATCCAAGGTTCTGTGTCAGGATTCTGGCAGTTACCCCCATTTGAATCATGAGTCTCGAGCCAAACTTCAAAATTTCAAAAGGATTTATTGGGAGTTAACATGTCTGGCACTGCCTGGGGGTAGCCGACTCTGGGACACATCATTCATTGTCACCCTTGACCCTGGTTTTCCCCCACCCCCTGAGAGTATCATAATTTATATTCTCCAATGGGACACATCCATAGCCTAGAGTCATCAATCATGCTCTCCAGTTAGAATTTTGCACAGCAGAAACTTCAGTCACCTAGTTACTATCTTTGAAAAAACATTTATGGAATGCACTTTCGGTTTGCAAGCTGCTGCACTGCTCCCCTTCCCTTTCTGTTGGCAACTCTAAGA